>NC_079516.1:51992072-52143025 GCF_000801105.2 Raphanus sativus | reverse complement strand
AAATTTTATATGGGGCTTATTGCAAAAGTGACTCAAAACTTGAATTCAAACAGAAAACTAACCTTTTCTTTTGACTCATTTTTTTTTTGAGTTTTTAACCCCACATCTGCATTTTTATCTACGAAAAATGCCATTAACCCTTTTTTTTTTTTTTTTTTCGAAAATGGCTTCTTACTGTCTCAACCTCATTTTCTTCAAGTATTACAATATTGCCACTGCCATGAATAGTGGGAACAACCCTTGTACGAACTGTTTGGAGCTTTTAATGCCCTTTAATGCACGTAAATCTCTTTACACTCTCTCTGTTTCAATTGTTATGAACTAAAAACAACATTTCTTTCACTTTCTCTCCATATTCATCCAAAAAACTGAAGCTTTTGATTCAAAATGTTTGGAGCCATATTTCTTTCGTTTTGACTTACGGTTGCTTTCGTTGAGGTTCTGGGTGGTTGGAGAAGACCCTGTGTGCAAACAAAGTCATCTCACCTAGTTGAAGGTACGAATTGAATTTTTTTCAAAATCTGTTCGCGTAGAAGACTTACAAGTAAGTCATCTGTATGTAGAAGACTTACTGATGAGTCTTCTGGTCAAACGGACGACTTAAACTAAGTCGTCCAGCTTTGTTTGGTGAAAAAAAACAGTCCAGACGACTTATATATAAGTCGTCTACGAGAAACAGGCTAGTTTTGCATTTGACCGAATCGTGTCAGATCTTTGACTATTTCTGGACGACTTATAATTCAGTCGTCTCTCGGAAAGTTAAAATTTCAATATTTTATTAAACTAGACGACTTACGTGTAAGTCGTCTTAGGTTAGTTTTGTAGTTGAAAAATAAAACTTCATAATTTAATTTTTACCAGACGACATAATATAAAGTCGTCCCGTCAGAAGACTTAATTTAAAGTCGTCGGGGAAAGCAAAGTCGTCCAGAATTTTTTCCCAATTAAGTCGTCCAAACCTTGCTTATCCCGGACGACCTTAAATTAAGTCGTCTAGCTGGACGACTTTTAGTTAAGTCGTCTGGAGAAAGTTAAATTTCAAGTTTTATTTTTCAATTACAAAACTAACCTGGGACGACTTACGTGTAAGTCGTCTAGTTTGAATAAAATATTGAAATTTTTACTTTCCAGAGACGACTGATTTATAAGTCGTCCAGAAATAGTCAAAGATCTGACACGATTCGGTCAAATGCAAAACTAGCCCGTTTTTCGTAGACGACTTATATATAAGTCGTCTGAATTTTTTTTTTAACAAACAAAGCCGGACGACTTAGAATTAAGTCGTCCCTTTTAATTTTCAATTGCAAAAGTGACCTCTTTAGACGACTTACCTTTAAGTCTTCTGGACGACTTAAATCTAAGTCGTCTGCGATAATGTTTGTTGAACTTCTTCATTTTCTCTATGTTTACTAATGTGTTTTATTTTGAATATTTGCAGATGATTTTTAAGTTACATGCAGTGTATGGAGAATGGTTGTTGAGAGATTTCCGTTGGGATTTTGTGGTTGATGATCTCAAAGGAGCAAGATTGTTTTTATTGAATGAAGATTCAACACATGCTGAACTTGTTGCAATGGCTCAAGAAGATTATAACCTGGACATGAGATCAGTGACTGTGGAGATTAGCTACTCATTACCAGCAGAAATGATGATGACTCCAAGCAGTCCTCCCATTCATGTTACAAGTGATAGACAAGTTCGAAACTTGCTCGAGATACTCAAAACGCATAGAGTATGTCTTTGTGTATCAAGCCGCAGCAAGGTGGAAACGGTTTCAGAGAAAAGAGAAGAAGCTGGTGATAATGATGAAGCTGGTGAATGGGAAGAAGATGTTGTGATAATGATGAAGCTGGTGAATGGGAAGAAGATGTTGGTGATAATGATGAGGCTGATGAATGTTTTGAAGATGTTGGTGATAATGAGTCTGTTGAAGATGAAAATCAAGATGGGGAGGAGGAAAATGGGGAGGAGGAAAATGGGGAGGAGGATGCTGATAACACTATTGTTGGTGAAACGGATCAGAATGGTGGGGATTACAGTCTTTATGGAAAGGTTCTAGATGAGGACGAGGAAGATGATGATAATATTTGTTTTGAAGAAATTGAAAAGACATATGCTAAGACAAATGCTATTGAAGGAGGAAAATCGGATTGTACCAGCATCTATGTCAACCAGAGTTTTGTTAGCAAGGATGCACTGCTTTCAGAGCTGCGGTTGACAGCAGTGAGGGGTAGGTTTTCTTTCAGAATATACAAATCAACAAAAACTCTCCTTGTGGCAATATGTCGGTGTTAGCGGTTGTGGATGGAAGATCAGAGCGAGTGTGAAACATGGGTCAAACACGTTTTGGGTAACAAAGTATGTGGAAAAACATTTATGCTCAATTGGAGACCGAATCGCTCAGCGGAGACACTGTACTCCAAAGTATGTTGGTAGTCTTTTCATTGATCGTGTTGGGATCATTGATGGGATAACTCCACAGCATATCACTGATGCAATGAAGAACATGTTTGGCATGACGCTTGATTACACCACTTCATACAGAGCACTGTTATATGCACAGAAATTGGTGAGAGGATCAGCAGAAGAAGGGTATTCGCGTCTGCCTTCATATCTCGAGCAAATCTCCATTGCAAATCCTGATTCTATCACGGCTATAGAACTTGATTCTGAGAAAAGATTTAAGTATCTATTTCTCTCTTTTGGAGCTTCTATCAAAGGTTTTAAGTATCAGAGAAGGGTCATTGTGGTGGATGGAACTCACCTAAGTGGAAAGTATGGAGGTGTTATGTTAGTTGCAGCCGCACAAGGATGGCAATTTTCAGATATTCCCATTGGCTTTTGGGATCGTGGATGCTGAAGATGAACCTTCTTGGGAATGGTTTTTCACAAAATTGGCTAGTTGTATATCTCATGACAAGCCTCTGGTGATAGTCTCTGACCGGCACGCGGCCATTAAAAGTGCGTGTGAGAAGGTGTTTCCTTGGGCAACCCGAGGAATATGTTATTATCACCTTCAAGATAACATTGTCAAAAAGTTTAAAGGGAAACATCTCATGTACTTGGTGAAAGGGGCTGCTTATGCGCACACGGTTCACGATTTTAACCGGTACATGGCTGAGATACGGAGTGCAAACCCGGAACTTGCAACGTATTTGGAGAAGGCCGACGCCAAGCTATGGTCAAGGTTTATTGTAAGGGGAACAGGTTCAACATAAAAAACAAGCAACATCGCTGAATCTATTAATTCCGCACTGAAGCGAGCAAGAGGATTTCCGATTCCGTTCCTGCTGGAGTTCATAAGGCAGAAGTTAGGAAAATGGTATTGGAAAAGGAGACAAGATGCTTTGAGTCTCCCAACTGTACATAGCCGGGGTGTTGAATACTTGCTTGCTGTTCGATCAGAGATAGCGGATACGATGACGGTCGAACCAATTGATGGATGGCGTTTCTTTGTCAAAGGTGGCAAAATGGACTGTGCGGTTGATTTGGAACATGTAAAGTGTGGTTGTGGTGTCTATGGAGTGGAGAAAATACCTTGCTCTCATGCTAGCAGCTGGAACACATGCTGGTGTGCATATCGACACACTTGTATGTCCACTTTACTCAAAGAATCATCTGTATGCAGGATACTCAGAGAATATATATCCTATCGTGTCACAACATATTGAGGAACGAGAATGCTTTCCTCCAAACGTAAAGCGTGGTCCGGGGAGACAGAAGAAATCAAGATGGCAATCTTGGTTGGAGCTATCTAGGATGAGGGGACACAAACCCAGGAAGAAACACAGGGCACGGAGATGCTCAAACTGCAAGGAAACTGGCCATACGAAACACAATGTACACAACCAGTTGACTAGTTGTCCAGACGACCTAAATATAAGTCGTCCAGTCTTGATTACCCGTCCAGACGACTAATTTCTAAGTCGTCCAGTGTTTCGTCTACCTTCTACGAAGTCGTCCAGTGTATTAGACTACCTTCTACTATCCCTTCAAGTGTATTTTTTTAGACGACCTTTTACGAAGTCGTCCAGTGTATTTAAGTCGTCCAGTGTATTTAAGTCGTCCAGTGTTTAGACTACCTTCTACATATCCCTTCAAGTGTATTTTTTTTTAGACGACCTTTTACGAAGTCGTCCAGTGTATTTTATTTTTAGACTACCTTATTTTTTTTAGACGACCTTATTTGTAAGTCGTCCAGTGTATTTTATTTTAGACTACCTTATTTTTTTTAGACGACCTTATTTGTAAGTCGTCCAGCTGGAAAACCTTCCAGACGACTTATTTGTAAGTCGTCCAGCTGGAAAACCTTCCAGACGACTTATTTGTAAGTCGTCCAGCTGGAAAACCTTCCAGACGACTTATTTGTAAGTCGTCCAGCTGGAAAACCTTCCAGACGACTTATTTGTAAGTTAGAAAATCTATACAAGTTAGAAAATCAAATAAAATCATACATGCCCACAAACATACAAATAGATTTGTGTAAACAAATAGTTCAAATATACAAATAGATTTGTGTATACAAATAGTTCAAATATACAAATTGATTTGTGTATCTATACAAGTTAAAAAATCTATACAAGTTAAAAAATCTATACAAGTTAAAAAATCTATACAAATTGATTTGTGTATCTAATCATACATGCCTACAAACATACCACCATCCTCATTATCTTTCAGATGCTGATCAACAAGCTCCGTCCATATAGCCAAAGCCATAGTATCCCTCATAGTCTTCGCATTGGACCTAGCAAAGTCTTTAGGGCTAAGGGACCCCAAGAGCATGACATTCAATGTACTTTGCAGCGTACACGCCACAATCACCATTGTTGGCCGTGGGTACATCTTTGAGGAGTCTCTCATAAGTGTATCGCTCCAACCCATGCATCTGGTCTCCGCACTCCACAATCAGATAAGGGACCATCTCGAGAAAAGGCTCCATTATCTCATCCCATCTTTCTGGTATGGTAGTTGAAGGTATGCTGTCCCAGACGACTATGTGCCTCTTAGGGATCGATATCCAAATAGCCACCCAATGTTTGTTGTCCAAGTTCAGTGGCGCATAGATATCATCAATGTCCTCCCCCCACTTCTTGTTTGATTGGCAAAATGAAGGCATTGATCCGTCATACAAACTCGCCGCCCCACTAGGTAGCATTTTTCCTAAACCATTGTGATCAGACGACGATGTTTTGAAGACCAGATACTGTTCTCTCCAAGACTGGGTAAAGTTGTGATCCAGGAAGCACATTCGCTCGCTCCGGAAACATTGTGGGTTCTCCTTATACCTCTGCCTCAGCACATTCATCCAAGCATCTATATGCTGCATATAAAATAATACAAGTTAGAACCTTCCAGACGACTTACAAATAAGTCGTCTGGAAGGTTTTCCAGCTGGACGACTTACAAATAAGTCGTCTGGAAGGTTTTCCAGCTCGAAACCTTCCAGACGACTTATTTGTAAGTCGTCCAGCTGGAAAACCTTCCAGACGACTTATATATTTACAAATCTATACAAAGACAAGTTACCAGACGACTTATTTGTAAGTCTTCTGGAAGGTTTTCCAGCTGGACGACTTACAAATAAGTCGTCCAGCTGGAAAACCTTCCAGACGACTTATATATTTTACAAATCTATACAAAGACAAGTTACCAGACGACTTAAAGATAAGCAGAAGACTTACTACGTCTTCCAGCCATGCTTTGGATGTCCGGAGTTTTTGATACCACCAAGTTGGTGATGTACGTGGTTTGTCCTCTTCCTTAGTGAAATAATCACTGCAAACAAAAAAGCAATCAGTTTTGGTAGACTAAATCAAGCTATTATGGGTAAAGCAATCACTTACGGATCAGTTTTCAACCAATCAGCGAGCTCCTTCATCTTAGGTCTGTTTAGTGTGGGAAATGGATTATACTTTCCCACTCTAAGGAGTTTCCTTCTCTCTGCCGTATAAGGAGATATCTGCGTGGGAGCAGGTTTCTTCGTTCGTTCACTCCTTGCACGCACAGAAGCAGTGGGAGCTGTTTTGGTCCAATACAACCAGGCTCGGTTCTGAAGCTGAAGCTGGATCGGTGGAAGCGAAGCTCGGTTGTTGATCGTTGGAAGCGAAGCTCGGTTGGTCAGTGGAAGTGAGAGGAACAATCTCTTTGGAGGTGACACCATCTGCTTTATCCTCCGGCAAGATCTTATATACCGAGATCGCCTCATCTGCTGTATCCTCCGGCAACAATCTCTGCAATAAAAGAGAACAAGTTAACCCTGGACGACTTAAATAAAAGTTGGGAGAGGATTTGGTTCCAGCTGGAGTTCAGACGACTTATTTGTAAGTCTTCTGGAAGGTTTTCCAGCTGGACGACTTACAAATAAGTCGTCTGGAAGGTTTTCCAGCTGGAAAACCTTCCAGACGACTTATTTGTAAGTCGTCCAGCTGGAAAACCTTCCAGACGACTTATATATTTACAAATCTATACAAAGACCAGACGACTTAAAGATTTGATATTAACCTCTTTGGGCAGAGGAGAAGGCTGTTTTTTTGTGGAGAAGGCTTTTTCGTTTGAGGAGCAGGCTGTTTCGTCTGAGGAGCAGGCTGTTTAGTTTGAGGAGCAGGCTGTTTCGTTTGAGGAGCAGGCTGTTTAGTTTGAGGAGCAGGCTGTTTAGTTTGAGGAGCAGGCTGTTTCGCCTTTTGAGGAGTAGGCTTTGCCTTTTGAGGAGCAGGCTGTCTGGTGGGAGGAGTAGGATGATTGGTTTGAAGTGGAGGCTGATCCTTTTGAGGAGTAGTCTGTTTGTTACTAGCCCCGGTTTCTGGGGCTTGTGGGGTAGGGTGTTTTTTACTAACCCCGGTTTCTGGGGCTTGAGGGTAGCCTGATTGGTGACACCAACCTTCTTCTCCACAGCTTCCAATCTATCGGAGATCTTCCTAATCTCCCTGATGCACTTCTTAAACCCCTCTTTCATCATGTCACCTAAGTCCTTGAACATGTTTTCTAACTCCTCTCTGGTCACCCAACTAGCCTCTTCTCTAGCCTCTTCTGTAGCCTCTTCTGTAGCCTCTGTAGGAGCCTCTTCTCTAGCCTCTTTAGGAGCCTCTTTAGGAGCCTCTTTACGAGCTTTCTTCCGAGGTCTCTGATTGTCTTCCTCCACCTCCTCCACAACCATCTCTTTGGCTCTTTTCGATGGAGTCACAAACTTGGGTTTTGTACCAGTGACTTCCCAGCAATCCATGGTCCACTTCCACGGTCTCCGATCATACATCACTTTAATGATGTTCTCCGCGGGCACGTCATCAACCTCAGAGTCCCATTTTGGCCACATTTCACTAATGTCCTTCTCAACAAAGTTGATCACGCGGGTCTGCAGTAAATAGAAGAAGAATCGAGTTAGATATTTGAAACAAAATACTAAATAGACGACTTAATTATAAGTCGTCAACTAAGTCGTCCAGCTGGACGACCTTCCAGACGACTTATTATAAGTCGTCTACTAAGTCGTCCAGCTGGACGACCTTCCAGACGACTTATAATAAGTCGTCTACTAAGTCGTCCAGCTGGAAGACCTTCCAGACGACTTATAATAAGTCGTCTACTAAGTCGTCCAGCTGGAAGACCTTCCAGACGACTTATAATAAGTCGTCTACTAAGTCGTCCAGCTGGAAGACCTTCCAGACGACTTATAATAAGTCGTCTACTAAGTCGTCCAGCTGGAAGACCTTCCAGACGACTTATAATAAGTCGTCTACTAAGTCGTCCAGCTGGAAGACCTTCCGGACGACTTAATTAAGTGAAGATGGAAAGGTACCTGACTCAAGATAGCAGCTTTCATGAATCTGCGGCCTCTGCTGCCGTCGTAAGCCAGAATCGGTGGAGACGGACTGTTTGCTCTGGGTAGACCAATACTAGCACCCAATCCCGGAATAGCTTCGTACGCCCAGACCTGAAGAACTTGTATAAAGCCATCCACGGTGTAACAGCCAGTAATATCTTTGTTCCACAAAGAGTCCATCAGCACCTTAAACGCGACTCTCCCCCATGGATAATTCTCAAACCTTTCTAAATCCATCACTAGCCTTGCGAGAGTAGCTCGTGTAGCGCTTGAGAACTTTTTCCCTTCAATGAATCCAGTGAAGATGGAAAGGTACGCGAGTCGCTTGCGATCTTCCCTGGACCAATCCCCGCATCTCTTCAGTGCTGCTATTATCTGATCAGTACTTGGCCCAGCTTCCCGATGAACTCCCATCATCTCCCAGAAAGAAACCATCTGTGGGGTAACTTCACATTCTGGTGTCTCAAGGTCCTCGATGTAGTCGCAGTTTAGACCAGTGATGTTTTCAAACTCTAACAGTGAAAACCTCGCAGGTTCTGGACCAACGAGACACCACATCTCGTACTTCTTCTTAATGTCCAGCTTTAAACCGAGCAAGTGGTGAACCAGCCTTGAAGCCCAACCAAATCCCTGCTCCTTGAACTTGATGAAAACTCCCAATCTCGACTCCTTGAGCTCTTCAAATTCAGCATCAGTGAGAGCTTCCCTAAGAGCAGTATGCAACTTCGTGTTATCCGTATGATACGAAATGCTATTGTGGGGTTCTGGCTCTTCCCCTAATGTGTATAACCTACGGGGGAGTTCTGGAATATCCATCCTTTTTGTCTGCAAAATAATCAAAGACAACAATAGAAGTCAGAACACAAGCTAAATCAATCACGCCTTAATTGTTACTCCAGACGACTTAGTAGACGACTTAAATATAAGTCGTCTAGAAAGTCGTCCAACTGGACGACTTAGTTGACGACTTATATTTAAGTCGTCTGGAAAGTCTTCCAAATGGACGTACTAAGTCGTCCAGGTTGAAGACTTTCCAGACGACTTACTTACAAGTCTTCCAGTAGAAAAATTTCAAGCGGACCTGATTAGTCGCAGAAGGAGTTCGAGTACTCGTCATTGTGGTTATAGATCTGAAAAAATAAACGTGAAACGGTGAGAATGAGTAAATTGAAAGAGACAACGTTTTATGTTCATCTTTTCCACGAGTTTGATGACTTACCGGCGTTAGGGTTTACAGAGAAACGGCGCTACGGTTTACAGAGAAGAAGCGGCGGCGCTAGGGTTTAGAAGAAGCGGCGGCGCTAGGGTTTAGAAGAAACGGCGGTGCTAGCTAGTGTTTAGAGTAAGCGGCGGTGAGAACGTTGGTGAGCACGGTGGCGAGGGCGACGGTTTGTTCGGAAATAGTGGAAGCGGGGGCGCTAGGGTTTAGAGGAATCGGCGGCGCTAGGGTTAGAAGAAGCTGCGGCGACAACGGTGAGAATGAAGTGAGATAGATAGCCGACGTTGAGAACGATGGTTGTTCGGAAATAGTGGGAATTCGAATCGCCTTTGATATCGCCGGTGAGAGAGAACTGTTAGGGTTTCTGTTCGCGGAAAATGAAAAAAAAAAAAAAAATCACCTTATATATTGGGTAAATAATCCGGTTAGCTTTAAAAGTACATTGGTAAACTTTAAGGTTTGGTCCGGTTTAGACGACTTATTCTGGCTGATAATGTACATCAGACGACCTAATATTTAGTCGTCTGGGAACAGAAGACTAAATATTAAGTCGTCCAATACCCTAAAATGAACCCCTAAACTAAAATGACTAAATTAACTTACTAACCACGTTATAAAATCAAATTATACTTCAATAGTGTTTACTATACACAGAAACGAACACGCCTAGGTAATTTTAAAAATTTTCAAAAACGGTTTTAATGCTTTCCAAAATCTAACCCTAAGAACACATACAATACTACAACATATGTTGATGAAACATAAACTAAAGAATATCATGACTCACTACTTTCACTCATCTGGGCTGAAAACAATTGAAATTTGTTATATATTAATTTATATCTCTTAAGACATATGTTAATTACATAATTCCAATTTTTCACTTATCAAAATATTTTTTACAAAATTTTTAAATTATGTTTAAGAATAACTGTCCAGACGACTTAACTTAAAGTCGTCTGGACGACTTATTTTCAAGTCGTCTGTTTACAGACGACTTGCGAGGGGTAGAAACGTAAAAAAAATCCGTTTTTTTGTTTGTTCACAAGGAGATAGTTGTAATTTCAATAGCCTTTTAAGTTACTTTTGCCTTTGACCCAAGTTGGGGTACTCTTTTGGGTTTGACTCCAAGTTTTGAGTCACAATTGGTAATTCTCTCTTTTATATGATTAGCTTTTCGACATGTTTGGGGTAGAAAATGGGAACTTACCGTCCAGTAAACGAATAATCTTAGATTAAAATCACCATATTGTGCTGGATGAACCTATAGATTAAGGCAAACGAAGGCAGTCATGATGTTTGCATATGATCACAAGATGTAGTTTAATCAAGATGTGGAGGACCCAGAGAAGTACAAGACCTGAAAACCAGCTTCAATTGTGTTACGAGAAAGTCCAACTCCAGACACGAGCCAAGTCTGAGCCAAGCTGAACTCTCTGCTACCTTGAACGTATGGTTTCCAGATATTCACTACACATTCGGTCCCAAAATACTTTCCTTTGGAATTCATGGTCGCATACTAAACCAGCACCGAAAAATAGAAAAAGTGTAAATTAAGCCATAAGAGAAACTAGAGAATGTTTAACACAAGAACAAACTAATATAAAAAGAGGTGTACCTCATGAACACTTTTTGAACATATAAACCAGCTCCAAAAAGAGAACAGTGTAAACAAAACCGCAAGAGAGACTAGAGAGTAAGTAAAACAAGAAAAATAAGCTTACCTCATGGCCTTTACTTGGATCAGACGTAAGATCTTCATGAACACTACTTGAACCATATAAAAGGATGCCTGGAGCTGGAGTCATCATCTTTTTCCCAAAATTCTGAATGGATTTTGACCGTAAGATATCTTCTTTCTTTATTCTTCGTATCGAAACTGTATTTTCTGGGCATCTTCCATTCTTGTTCCACACCTGAGTAACATTTGTAATATCCTTGGTGTACGTAGACGTACTTTCCGGTATAAAGCTCGGTCTCATCTACATGCGAAAAACTTGACATTTCAGCATCATCATGCATGTAAATATATATATTAAAAAAACTAAATTAAAAATGAAGTCAAACCTGGATGGTGTGGTTTTTAAGCAGAGGATGATCAAAAGCTAGTTGATTTTGTATTGGAACACAATCTATTATATCTCCATCGTCGCTCTGTAACAGAGATTAAGGTGTAACATTCAATCTCAGTTAATTTGCACGCAAATAATCAAAGCAATGAGTTTATGAATATGGAATTTGCATGTGTAAAGATAACCTTAATGGATATAAGAGCAGGCTTGTTGAGCCGTTTCAAAAGTCTTTCTACTTCGATTTCCTTGTGATCGGAGAGCTCATCTCCATTGACACAAGGAGAGATTATCACTCCTATCATCATCAGTGCAACCGTCAAACCAGCCATTCCCATTATGGTTTATTATAATCCTTAGAAAGTAATTTTTGAAGTTTCCTACCAACTACAAGTCGAATTTATAGGAGTAGATTGTTCGTATATTCTATAATTAGGAAACTAGGAGGAAACAAATTAGTGATTATATAACTCTATTAATGAAAGTTGACTTATGACTTCAACATCGTCACAACCCCCCTCCCACGTTTCTCTAGTTGTGCAAAGGTTGTTTATTTGTACTTCCATGTGCATAGTTGGTCATAGACTCATAATTCATCCATATATACATTTTAATGTATAGTCTTTTTGTAAAGCTTTGTATAATTGATACTTATTGTTTATAGATAACTTGGAAAGAAACTAAAATGTTATATGACTCGCATTACATTAATGACAATAAATCATTTTTAAGTTCTTACACATATGTAAATATATTATATTTAATATTTTTATTTATATGTCTTGAGGTATTTTATATTTTTTAATTCATATTATCATGGGCAATTCTCCTAAAAATTCTTAAACAAATTTACAATAAAATTAACACAGGAAAAATAAAAAACATTTGTTTAGAAATTATTATTATAGATTTTTATTGAATTTTAGATTGAAGATTCTAAACTATATCCTCTAAACCCAACACCATACCGTCGAAAAACTAAATTCTGAATTTTTGCCACCCTAAACATATATTTTTCTCTAATTTCTTTTCAAAATATATACTCCCACCATTTTTAATAAATGTTACTTTGACACTTTTTATGGTAATAAATTTTTTTTTATAGTAGAATAATATATTTCGATTTAATGTATAATTAATTAAATTAAATTAAAATTTATTGATTATTAAAAATATTAAAAATTAGATTTAATGTACAAAGTTATATTGGAATTGTAGAATAACACATTTTTGAAACAAAATAAAAAATTTACAGTGAAATTTAATATGAAACAGAAAGAGAAGAAGTATATTTTAGTCATTTTTAATGTGTGTTATTTTGAACTTTTAGAGTTATCATACAGTACTCCCTCTGTTTTTTAAAGATGTATGTTTTAGGAATTTTTTTTGTTTCAAAAAGATGTATTTTTCATATTTTCAATGTAATTTTTGTCAACTAATTATGAATAATTGTGAATCTCAAAAACATTAATTGCATTTCTTGAAATTTTATTGGTTTAGAAATATAGGAAATATAAAATAACAAAAAACTATGCACTAATAAGTAAATTTTAATATGTTTTATTAAAAAGTGTGAAAATCTCAAAACATGTATTATTTAAAAACAGAGGGAGTATTTCTCAACTGTTATAGATAAACTAAGATTAATTTGGTTATGATTAACACTATTAATACAGATTGACTTGTGACTTTAATATAAACACTATTAATAAAGACTGACTCATGACTTTAAGAAAATATCATTAAAGCAACCACGTTTCCCTAGTTATATTAAAGTTGTTAATTTGTACTTCCATGTTATATATGCATATATATAAGACCCATAGTGCATACATATAATTATAAATGATATTTATTTTGTACCTTTTATATGTACTAGATGATATTTTGTGCAAAATAATATTTACAAAGTAAAGTATTTAAAAAATCAAAAAATTATATAATTTATTTTATTATTACTTTAGGTAAATGTTATTATTTCAATATCTTTAATTTTTGGTACAGAATATCTGATTAGCTTGGTTATTATTTTGTTATACTCTATCTGTTTCATAATAATTGTCATTCTAATATTATTTTTGTTATACAAAAGTATCATTTTACAATTTCAATGCAAATTATACTTACCTATTAGCTAGAAATTAATTGTAAACTGCATTGATTTTATAAATAAATTTATTTATTTATCTCAAATACTATTGGTCAGAAAGATGTAATTAATAATAACTTACATATATTTTAATCACTTTCTTAATATATATGAAAATGTAAAAATAACACTTATTCAGAAATTGTTTAAAAAAAAAAAAAAAGAGTTCCGACAAAAATTGGGGTAGTTTGTTGGAGTCTAAGCCCAAAACGTTTGAGCCAACTTAAATTTATTTTCCCTAAAAAGTAAACCTTCATAACCAAACCATGCCCATGTGTGATGTTAGTGTTAGGCTGTTAGCTTCAACCGCTATACCTAGGCGTTCAGGTTCGGATCAGATTTTACCGATTTTTCAGGTTTACGGGTTTGCGCTCCTAGATCCTATACTAAATTTTTATTAGTATAGGTCGAGTTTATATAATAATATTTCGGGTTCGGTTCAAAATTATATTACATCCTAAAATCTATAAAATAATCATATATCGTTCGAATTCGGGTTATATCGATTCAGTTTCAATATAACCAAAATAAATAAATAGAACAAAAATTCAAAACAAAATATAAAAAAACACCTAAATTAAATAACAATTAATCTATCAAATATAATATTGATAAAATAACAATAATATTAAATCAAACATGAAAACAAGCATCATTCGTAAACAACATACATTATCTTATAGAAAATAAACTTGTTATTTCAGTGAACAAGTTATAAATATGTTATTTATAACTAACTGTGTACTTAAAGCATTTATCAAAATTTTACTATATATTTTTATATATCATATTACCACAAAATATTAAATTTAATAATTGAAATACTTATGTATATTTCAAAATATTTATATTGACTGTTAATTTCGGATTTTTTGGGTTACCCGTTCTGGTTTGGTTAATAACACTTCAGGTTCAGATATTTCTTGTACCACCCTAAAAACCCCGTTCGAATATTTTTACATTTCAGATCGGATAATGGGTCGGGTTTTTCGGTTCGAGTTCGGTTCGAATTTTGATTCCTTATTTTATGCCCATGCCTAACTATACCTCTGTTAAATTTTAGAAACATGTTATCCTCTAAATATATAAGATAATTTGGTGGTGCCTAAATCATGAGTTTTACCTCAAGGTCGGCCATGATTGTATCTACCCCAAATTGACAAAGACAGAGATAACAATAGATTCACAAAACCAAACATTAAAATGAAAAAGAAACAACATGAAGAGATTCAATCTTCGTCACCTAACCAGTTCCTCTTCAGCTTCGGACCCGTAGGTCCGTCCTCTCCGAAAACCTCATTAGGCAATCCGTTAATCACATTCCTGAACAGATTCTTCAGACTCTCTCCAACAACAATCTTCTCCACACTTCTAATCTCATCTTCACGACCATAATCAATCTTTGGTCCCCAATGTCTCATATAGTTCAACCACACCGGCTCCTCCACTTCTTTCATATACTCAGCCGAAACAACCCTAAACCTAACCGCAGTATCAAACACCTTTTCACTCTTTCCTGTATCGTTCCTAATCCCTACATCGTCTCTGCCTTGCAACACTAGTCCTGGTTTAGCGTACATTGCATGCCCATTTAAAGAAGCGTAAGCCACTGGTTTGTTTCCACCACTCTGAAACTCAATCTCCGGAGCATCAATCCAGCTTCCTCTGCTATGTTGCGAGAGGTACATCCTCTGTAGCTTGCCGTTGAAGTTACTTATCCGGAGAGTGAAATGTTCCCAATCTCCAATGTGTTCGCCTATTCTCCCCAACGGGATTGTCACGAGCTTGAGCTTGGCTCGTGAAGGTCCATTGAATGGATAAAACATCCAGACAGCTATATCTGTTAATGTTCCACCAAAAACAGGTTTTATGTGAAGATCAACTTCCATGCTCTGTAAATCTCCGCCTTGGACTCGTTTTCTTGCGTCAGAAGCAACTGGTAGGTCTAACCAGTAAAGACCATCGTTGGCTTCACCTTGAGGAAGATTTGAGCCGTTTGGTTCGACCGGCACCGGGTTTGATTCGTCGCCTTTCTTGTAAAGCAAGGCACCGTTGCTGAAAAACCAGTTGACAGACGATGGGAGATACTTCTCATCTTTGTGGAAGTAGATCAAAGGAGCGTAAGCTTGAAACAGAGCATCGATCTGGACCTTGCTTGGCATGCAAGAAAAGTCGAACTTGTTGTTCTTCAGACAAGCTAGGGTTGGATTTGCAGTGAACGTACCAACACATACACTAGGGGCTTGTGTTCCTCTGTTGACAGGCTTAGAACTCGAAACCCCAAACCCATTAGATTCCCATATCACAGCGTCTGGCTCGGATTGATCCGTTAGATCAGACCGGACACAACGGATCTTGTCTAGAGGAGGCTTCTCAGCCTTGGTGGTTACAATTAGACCCACTGCACTGTAACCATCAGGAGGTACAGGCTGCCAAAAGTATCCAGTTTGGTCCCTATTGTTCTCTACCTTTGTAGATTTGCCGCTCCAAAGAAGAAGATAATCTACCGGAGGTCTTAAAGAGTCGCCGGAGAGGTCTTTACCGACAAGTGTCCATCCAAAAAGCTTGCGGTTATTGGGTTGAGCGTAGAAACCGAGAAGTGAGAAGCCTTCAGGTACTGAAGACGGCTCAAAAAAAGTGGCTCCAAGATTATCTTGTCCTCCTTCGTATACAGTCCATACTTTTTTAAACGTTGTTATTTGGAAAACTTCAAGACCTCGCAAATCTATTACCCCCTTTGCAAATCCTTCTCCTGTGAATTCACATTAAAATCTTATAGAACATTCAAAAAAATACATGTAAATTTTTTATGTAAATTCACATTAAAAGCTATATTTTATTATATGTATTTAAAAAAATAAACATTCGTAAATACACTGAACAAAACATAGCTAAATAGAGGATGAACATTAAAACCAAAGCATGAACCTGAAGGCCACGATGGCAAAGGAGATGGAAGTTCAAAGGCGGAATCAATCGGAAAAGATGGTGATGAGCTTTGCGCAGAGGAGATGTTACCCATTTTGATATTGACAAATCCAAAAATCGTTGAGAAATAATGACTTTGTAATGTATATTGTGTCGTGGTCGAGTTAGGATCCCTTGGTCATATCTGAAGAGAATAGCACATGTCAGGTATTTAAGGGAAGTGGGGACAGAATCAATGTTGTTGGTCGAGTTAGATGAACCACATACACAAAAACTTCAAAGATTAGGTCTTATCTGACGAAACTAGCACATGTCAGGTATTCATTGTGAGGCGAAAAGTCATGGCAAGTCACTGTTAGGTTCTGTAACCTTTGATTCAATCATCATGGTTTACAATATACTTGAGCAAGGTTTAGCACTTAAACTATTATATTGTTTTCTTGTTATTCTAGAGATTGTTTGGATTTCCTGAGAGCTCTTTGTTGAGAATAATGTAACATCATAACAAATATTTTTGTACAAAAATCATGACAAATATTATGTATACAATATGTTAGTCTTTTTAAAATCATTAAATGGTATTGTTTATAGTGTATCTTGCGTTGTTTTTTTTTTTTGCTAAATATCTTGCGTTGTATTTCATCGGCTTAGTATTTAATTCGTCAGTCAGTTTAGTTACAAATAACCAAAAATGAGACCAATGATTCCTCAACAGGTCAGAGAATAACGTACGTGGTTTAATCCTGAGGGTTTAATTAAACAAAACGTATTTAATTTTTACAATTTATATTTCCTTTGTTTCATAATAAGTGTTATTTTATCATTTTTCTTGTTACACAAAAAATGTTTTATGTCATTTAACAATTTCAATGCAAAATTTTACTTATTTTCAACTGAAAATTAATTGCAAACTGTTTTAATTTTATAAATAATTTTATTTATCTTAAATACTATTGATCAGAGATGTGTAATTAATAACAATTTATTTATATTTTCGTCAATTTTTAATCTGTGTGAAAAATGTTAAAGTGGCCCTTATTAAAAATAGAGAGAGTACAATTTTTCATCGGATTTTTTATTGTTAAAACCCCTCAACTAAGTTTGTTTTGGGTAAAAACCCCCAAACTAAGTATTTAATGAATAAACCCCCAAATTAACAACCCCAAACTAAACCCCTCAACTTTATTTAATGAATTAAACTCTTTCCGGTCATAATTACGAGTACTATCGGTAATCTTTTAGTTTAGGGGTTTTTACATTAAGCAAAATATAAGTGAGAGGTTTTACCACTAGAAATAAAAAAATTCAAAATATAATAACATTATCTAAAAATAAATAACTTTAATATTCCAAAATTAGCATTTTAATAAACTTTCTGTAAAATATATGAGTAGTGTTTTTTAAATCAACATTATATATGTATAAATTAAAAATGTATTTTTTGTCATCAAATTATCTAAAAGTTAAAAATGTAAACACAAGAAAATAGATAAATCTTAAGATAATTTTATTATATTTTCTGGTTTTTTACATTTTTAATTTATACATATATAATGTTGATTTAAAAAAAACTAGACTCATATATTTTACAGAAAATTTTTAAAAACTAATTTTGGAATTAAAGTTATTAATTTTTGGATAATGTTATTATATTTTGAATTTTTTTATTTCTAGTGGTAAAGCCCTTCACTTATGTTTTTTTAATGTAAAACTCCTAAACTAAAAATTTACCGGTAGTACTGGTAATTATGATCGAAAATGGTTGAATTCATTAAATAAAGTTAATTTGGAAGTTTATTCATTAAATACTTAGTCTGAGGGTTTTTACCTAAAACAAACTTAACTGAGGGGTTTTAACGTTAAAAAACCTTTTTCATCGAATATCATCTAAAACAGTTGTGTTTCTAGACTTTCAATAAATGCGTCTTTACTCTGCTCGTTTTATTTCTATTATTTCGGAAGCCGTAGCCAGATTGATACAAATTGATAGGTGGGATGGGAACATTTCTCATGATGTGTAACTTTTTCTTCAATAATTTTTTTATTATTATCATATGCAACTCACATACGCACACCATTAACATATTCTTATTCAAATATAGACATGTATGTTAATACCACAAAAACCTTCTGAACACAGATTTAAATCAAGGACACTTAACGTTACGACCAGGACCACCATAGAAGAAATGAATCCCCCAAGTAGTTCCAGCATTTCCTGTCTTCACATTGTAACAGTTATGTTTATCAGCAAAGTAGTAAAGACTCTTTGGTTCTCTCAGAGTATTAGTTCCATCAACTGTCTTAATATTCCTGACATAGCTCGCTTTCTTATAACCTTCATCTGCAAAATGCCCACTTCCCATGTCCGTGCTCGTGTGTTTCCCACCAGTCTCCAGGTTAACGATTTCACCTCCCCATTGAACTCTCGTAGCTCCATTTCCTAGTGAAGTGAACAACTTGCCAGGCCAGTAACCTATAATGTCTTTGCCAACCCTTAGCCACCAGTTTCCTGTTTTTCGGTCCTAATGGTAGCAATTAACCATTTTAGGTTAGACAGAGAGATAACTTTGTGCAAAAGATATATATATATTATGTGTGTGTGTGTGTATATATCTTACGATTCACGTTAGCTTAAATATTGAAATCTCATGTAACATAAAACTATGCTATTACCTTCCATATAAGTATGGCGAGTTCGTACTGAGTTCCACCGTAGCGTGAAACGATGTTGTAAGCTCCACCTACTGAATATCGATTACTTGTCTGAACAAAACCGGAGCACAGAAGGTTGTAGCAACCTGTTGTTCGATACCCATCACGCTGTTTATGAAAAATGATTTCACAATGATTAGAGTCTACTATGTTTATAGATATGAATAGTTTTGCATAATTAGTAAACCGAATGTACTGATTTAAGAATCTACAGAGAAATATTAAACAAAAACAAAAACACAATTTGAAATCTTGATCTTGTTGTCAACCCCTTAAATAAACAATGACTTCTCAATTCTATTTAGGATCAGAAACTAGTAAACCGTTTAATTTTTGAAATGATTAGCGTTTAACATATAAGGGATAAGTAAACATAAATACTTCGGAAAAGAGAGCTTACCGTCCAGTAAACAAAGAATCTTGGTCTGTTATCATCATATAGTTCTGGATAAACCTATAAATTAAGAAGAACAAATATATAATCTTTTTATGTGATTTGCATAAAGAACAAAGAAGAGGTCGTGGAGAAGGGACCAAACCTGCCAACCAGCTTCAATGGTGTTAAGACTAGAGCCGGATCCGGACACAATCCAAGTCTGAGCCAAGCTAAACTCGTCCGGAACTTGGACGTACGGTTTCCACAGATTTATCACAACTTCTGTCCCATAAAATTTTTCGTTCCTTGCACCCATTATCGCGTACTACATCCAACTCAAACCGAAGTTAATGTATATAGTGTAAGTTACAAGGCAATAACAATGGCAACACATAGATGTGTGTACATGTGTACATGTAAATGTACCTGATGACCTCTTGTCGGATCGAAGGTTGTAGTTCGTGGGATGCTATGATGAGGCTTTCTCCCAAATCTATTCATGGATTTAGGTCTTAAGAGATCTTCTCTCTTTGTTCTTCTGATGGGAACGGTGTTATCAGGACACTCTCCAGCCTTGTGCCAAACCTGAGTTATAGTCTTTGCCTCTTTCTTGGTGTATGTAGAATCACTTTCCGGGCTGAAACTCGGTCTCATCTACGTGCATAAACTTTGCAAGTGATTCAAAATTGTCGTGTTTTAACAATACAGGGACTGAAAAATGAAACCAAACCTGGATGGTATGGTTTTTAAGTAAAGGATGATCAAAAGCTGGTTGGTTGGTGATAGGAACACAATCTATAATATCTCCATCTTCACTCTGTAAGGAAAAATTAGATTATAGCCAAGAATAATTCATCCTTATAAGTTTTTCTTCATGAAATTTGTATAAGATACCTACCTTAATGGATTTAACAGCAGGCTTGTTGAGTCGTTTCAAGTGTCTAAGTATTTGAACTTCCTGGTGATGGGAGAACTCATTTCCATCAACTCGAATAGCTATTGTCGCCCCTATCACCATCAGAGCCAGAGCTACCGTGAAACCAGCCATTCTCATTATGGTTGTATATGTATACAGTTCTTAGTAAACTTTTAGCTAGAACTCATATTGGCTTTTATAGGAGAAGTTTGCTTATATTTCAAATTATTATTCGTCTTTTGAAAAGGACCTTTTAATGTTAAAATAAAAATTCCGGACCTTGTCAACTCTAATCAAATAATATTTTTTCGTATCAACTCAAAATATATTATCACCACAACTTTTTAGTTGTAAATTATAAGGTACTGCTTATATTATATTTGCAAAATCGTGGTAAAGTTTTTTTCTAAATAATCTCATGTGTTTTTTACCAGTCACATTTTTTTCGTAAACCTCAAGTTATGATCTTAGCTAAAAAGCCCTTGCACGTATTGCAGATTTTGGTAAAGCGAGATCACTTTTACGAAAGTATAAAATGACTTCTTTTTTTCATAAAATGATATTTGACCAAACGATAGGTAATTACTCTAAATTAACCAATTCTACATATGTAACCTAGTCTTCTACGTTATATGTAAATTTATTCTTTTCTTCTTACAAAACGAATGTCATTTGTTAGTCTGTCATGAACCATTCCGCATGAGCTCACGAGCTTTTACGTCAGTTGATTATTAAATTGATCCGTGAGTTTATAATATGATTTGATACATTCTTTTATTGAACTCTCCTTGGTCACCACTGAAAATTATGTTAAAAACAATTACAATTCCCTTACAAATTGATGAGAATTGATTATATATTTTCCAACTGAGAACGCGTCAATGGTATCCACCAAGTCACTCTTTCGATTTCTAGGCCCACATTTTTGTTGACTTTATGAGAGGCTATCACAATTCACAAGATAGATATGTAATCCGCATAGATAAAATGATAAGCTATAGTATTAAAATTGGTTTTCTTGACCAAGAAGTCAAGAACTTTAACATAATTCCAGTACAATTGAAAAGCCGCCGCCCAAACATGATTTAAGGGCCTGACTGGTGTAACCGCAGCGGTTGCGGTTGCGGTTACGAGAGTTTGCGGTTGCGGTTACGGGAGTTTGCGGGTGCGGGTGGTTGCGGTTTTAAGCGTTTTCTAGAGATTTGTATGACTGGTACAATTGTTAGAAATTGTTGCGTTTGCGGGACTCTTATGACTGGTAAACTACCAAACGCAACATCTGTTAAATAATAATTTAACAATATTTACATTTTATGTAATTATAAAAATATTAAAAATCATAATAATATGATAAATATAAAATTTATATTTATAAAATCATATTATTCAATTTTAAAAATTTATAGAAAATATTTTAGTTTTGAATTTTTATAATATAAATTGAAATATAATATGAATACATTTTATAATTTCTATTATTTCAATTGAAATTTTTTATTGGATATTTTTAGTATTATTTTTATTTATTCTGTTTTTAAAGAAAAAAAATTTACCCTCCCGCAACCGCCCGCAACCGCAAACGCTAGCTGGAACCAGCTTTTGATTTTAAGAGGTTCGGAGCGGTTTGAAGCGATTTGTAGCGTTTTCTATGATTGTTTCGAAACGCCAACAACCGCTATGAACCGCAAAAGCTGCGTTTGCGGGTGGTAGCGGAAAAACCAGTCAGCACCTTAGTCTCGAATGAAGTTTTACCAAGTTCCCCCATATTGAATTAAATGTAAGTTACCATTAAACTAAAGTCATCGTATTTTGAATTAGTATATCTAATTATGATATAACATACATTCATTTAGTATGCTAGATTAATGAAGTTTGGCCAATAATTATACATAGCTTATTAATGTGAAGATCCAAAAGTCTCATCTCTATGTAGCAACTATAAATACATGATCAGAATGATTTCAGTATACACATGGGACCATGTTCTTTAAAGAAATGTATACTCTTCACTCCACAGAAACAGAGAAACACTCTCAAACAAACCATAAACAAACCCTAAATCTCTCTGGCAGCCTGAAGCCAATATACTTATGAATGTGTGTATAATATATAGTATATGTTTTATACAATTAATGATTAATTTAGAATGGTCTGCAATGCAAGTAAGTACACAGATCCTCAAGGGCAATTAGGGTTTCGACCAGGACCACCATAGTAGAAATGACTTCCCCAAGAACCTCCGTTGCCACTTTTCACATTGTAACAGTTCTCTTGATCAGTAAAGACTTGAAGATTTTCAGGGTTTCTCAGTTCATTAGATCCATCAACTACTTGAACGTTCTTGAAGTAACTAGCTTTGCCCCAACCTTCCTCTGCGAACCGACCACTTCCCATCTGAGTGGTAGTGTGTTGTCCTGCCTCGGACTGCGAGTTCACCACTTCTCCTCCCCATTCAATCATGGATGCACTTTCAGATAAGTAAGAGAAGAGTGAAGCTGGCCAGTATCCAATTATGTACTTTTCTCCAAATTGTAACCACCAATGTCCTTCTTTTGGGTCCTGAGAAAACAACAAACCAAGACTCCTCAAACCAAAAATGAACTAAACCAACTGAATAAACAAAATAACTAAAAGCATATACTCATTAAGCTACATATTAAAAGTAGGTTAATACAAAATGTTTTTTTACTGAAACATAATTTTTTTTGAAATATAAAATATTTAGTTTACACAAAACGTATATACAGTATATAGTATTAACTAAGTTATGCTTTCAAAAGATTTGAAGTTAGAAACAAATAGGATTCTTGTTGTTGGTTTACCTTCCAGATAAGTATGGTGATGTCATATTGAGAGTTTGCATAGCTTGATAAAGGAGAGATTGATCCACCCATTGCAATCTCCCTATTGATTTGAACAAATCCTGAGCACAGGAGATTGTAGCAGCCTGTGCCTTGGTAGGCATCACTCTGTTTTTTTCACAGGGGAGACAAAAGAATGATTCTTAAATAAACTAAAACACACATAAAAATAAACTAAAACACACACAAAGAGATAAAAACTTACAGTCCAATAAGTGAAGAGCCTGGTGTGGTTATCACCATACAGTTGTGGACTCACCTGAAAACACACAAATCTTTGAATCAGAAACACAAAATCTAACTTCTATTACAAGAAACCGAAAGGCTTTACCTGCCAGCCAGCTTCAATACTATTAAGATCAGAGTTGAAATTTCCACCCAAAATCCAAATCTGAGCCAAGCTAAACTCATTAGGCATCTCCACATCCGGATTCCATACATTAATCTTGGCTTTAGCACCGTAGAAAACCCCATCTTCCACATACATTATCGCGTGCTACATCGAATCCAAAAGGAGTTAGAAAACTTGTTAAGAGACTCAAAACTAATTCAAAATGCATATAACAAGAAAACATTGTACCTGATGACCATTTTGTGGAAGGACACCAGTTGTGTCGTAAGACTTGAGCTTAGGGATACTTTTCTGAGTCTTCATACCGAAACTCTGGACCGAACTGGCTCGGTAAAGATCTTCCTTTGTCGTTCTTCTGATCGGGATCGTGTTCACAGGGCATTTCCCATTCACATGCCATAGCTGCGTTATATCATTAGACCGCTGCTTCTTGGTGGTTGATGAAAGTTTGCTCTCGCTAAAGACACTCGCTGGGTTGAAACTTGGACTCATCTATACAAAACCTCATTAACAATGTCAGAAACACTCGAGAACAAGAATCACATAGAGTCGAAAACAAAAGAAGAGAAGAGTTTGCAAACCTGGACAGTGTGGTTAATGAGTAGAGGGTGAGCAAGAGCTGGCTGGTCGGTGACTGGGACACAATCTATTACATCTCCATCTGGGCTCTGTTTCCAAAACCATATAATTAATCGCGGAAAATCAGCTAAAAATGGAAACTTTCTATGAAATTGTTTTACCTTTATGGATTTGAGAGGTGGCTTGTTGAGTCGTTTCAAGTGTGTACTGATTTTAAGATCGGAAAACCCATTTTCGCCGGAGATGAACGAAGGAGCGAGAGCCACCACCACAGTCATTACCAGAGCGAGCAAGAAGCTAACCCTTTTGCAATTAGCCGCCATGGTTAAAGAAAGGTTTAAGCTTTTTTTATTTTTTATTACAGAAAGAGAAGATGAGTGGTTCCTCTGGATTGAAGTGGGAGTTTGTGTTTACTGTTTAGTTCCTCTGGCAAAAAAAAGAAGAGAGGACTTCAATAAAAGGACGATTCTTTTGAAATAAAGACAAGTGTGAATTTGGATTCTATTGCGTAAGATTGATTGGTTGCTTTCTTCTCTGTCACTCTGTTAAATTACTTTTTGTCAGAATCTTTTCTGGAATAATTCGAAGGTTAGTTTTTTTTTATATATAGATTATCTTGTTTTTAGGAAAAGGAACTTTTACTGAAAATGGAACATTCCACTCTTCTGACTCGTTAAGGTGTATTGGGATTTTTTAAGAAAAAAATATTTGGAGGATGAATATAAATCTCTCTCTTTAGGTATATATAGTGACAAGAAAAAGGTTGGATTGTTTAATCAAAACTGCATAGATAACAAAAAACAATCATATCATTTGGAAAATGATAAATTGCAAATCTTTACATTGTTCGTTTTGTTTTTTCTTCATTGCCTAATGATGATGTCGATTAAGATTTAGCAGAAATCAAATTGTTAGCATCTTAAAATGATAAATTACTAAATTTACATAAACATTTTGCATTATTACTAATAATAAATCTGTATCCGCATAATTGAATAAACTCGTTATTCCTCATTTTCTAGTCCATAACCTTAAATCTTATCCATCATATACATTATATTTGTACACTTCTGCAGTACTAAGTTAAACCTTAAACCAACAGTGAAACGGTAATTAGCAAAACAAAAACAACAACGTATGTTATCTTTAATATGTATATTACTGAATCAACTATTCGAGCAATGTTCCACTACAATATGATCACTATTCTTTGTTAAATACTTATATTTGTGTTGTGAAGATTTGAAAACAGGGCGGTGGTCATCGGGTGGGACTGGGAGTAAGAGCACCCACAATGTGAAAAACAGTGTAAAGTCAAAAAAAAAAAAGGTAGCCACTAAATCACTAAGTGTCGGTTAATATTACAGTAGGGAGACAAAATGACAATAGATCGACTAAAATCTCGATTACAACTCAACATCTTTCCTTTTCCATTCTGTTACATCTCCATTTCCTACTTTTGTATTATCTTTTGTTTTACAGCCGACTCATGTCCTATGCCATTCAATTCTTATTGGCCAAAACACTTATTTGTATTTATTGGCTGTGAATTCATACTTCATAAAATTTTACATCAGAAATATTCATCCATTTTTTAAAAAAATATAAAGATTTTATGTGCACCGCTAGAATTGATATTTCAGAATTTTTTTTTCTAAAAAATAGATATTTCAGAATCGTCATTCTAAAAATTAGGCAACACGTGAAAGTTGAAACCTTCTTGCAAGCATCTATCTCCCCCTCCCTAATGGCCTAATCTTTTATTCTCACACGGCAAAATTGTATCCATAACAACCCAACTAATTTTTTATTCTTTTAAAAATGTATCAATTGTCTGTTTTCTTACCACCTACAAATCAGAACCATGTTAATTTCTGAATTTATAACACACCAACGACCTTAATGTCAAATTTCAAATGGTCAAAGTTTAGTTACAAATACAATACATCTCTTAAGGAAAACCTTCTTCTCAGTTGAAAGGTTGACAAAAAATAGCACAAAGAAACTAAATATTTAAAAAGACAAAAAGAAAGCGTGTCTTCGTCTTTAGAAAAGGTGCCAAAGTGGAATCTTGGAGCATTGTGCTTAACTACATGTCACGGCCTCACGGGTGTGGATCAACTCCTACCACATTTCAACCTCCCACTAGCTATTATTATTATTACACACATATAAAGTGGACTGGACCACCCTCATATCGTCAGGCTACGTCATGGGCCTTAAGACTATTACATATGGAAATATCATGCCTAGACTAGAAATTGCTCAACATATCCAACTAGAATCAGAAACATGTTGAACAAAAGAAAAAAGTATCGGAACATACAAAACGAATTTGTTTTTAAACGTACAATTTGTTACATTTCGAAAATGAGACACTGTTGTAATGGAATGATATTTGCATCTATCATTCAGCGCCGAAAAGCATTGCCTTCAGCTTCAGCTCCACGCTGTGAATAATAGCTTCTACGACGCACACTTTCTTCAATAGTGGAGCTTCCACCTTTCTCAACTCCATACACACTTTTATTAGCGTCATCCAAAAAGCTTTTCCCTAACGAGTTTTTGTTCTTACTAGCTTCCACTGCATCAGTTTCATCAGCTTTCTTCAACCTACTCCATCTCTGCTCCTCATGCACCTCTGCGTCCATCTGCATTTGCTTAAATCTAGCAGCTCTCTCTTCCTCTGATAATTTAGAGCCGCCACCCTTCCGGCGTCTATTCTGGAATCCATTGTCCTCTCTCGAGGGGGGCTTGACATAGCTTAAGTCCTCTGTTTTCCTTTTTCTGTCCTCTTGATCATAACTCCTGAGATTTTCCCTTTCCAAACGGCTGCCGCGGTAAGGAGAGTGGGTCCTATACTTCTCACTGGGTCGATCTTCTCTACGGCTTTCTCTTCTTTTGGACTCATCATCCACCTCTGACCTCCGTCTCTCATAGTGCTTATCTTGACTTTCTCTTCTTTTGGACTCATCATCCAACTCTGACCTCCGTCTCTCGTAGTGCTTATCGTGACTTTCTCCTCTCCTTTTGGACTCATCCTCTAAGTCAGACCTTCGTCTTTCATAGTGCTTATCACGACTTTCCCTCTCGTAGAGTTTGTCATGATCCCCCGATGCTCTGTAATGACGTGATTTTCTTCCAGTCTCTTCAACAGAATCTTCACCTGAATCAGAATGGTGTCTGGATTGCTTACGATGCTTACGCTTTTTCTTGTGCTCCTTTGCATCCCCATCTTTACCCTTTCCCTTCTCCTCCACCTATAAACAAGAAAGTTCTCCAACAGGTCAGTAGATATAGAAGGTAAACGAGGAAAAAAAACATAAACATAAACAAGGTCAATTTCAAAAACCCTAAAAGTAAAGTAAAAGCTTACAGATTTTCGAATAAGAGCCATCTTGACAGGGTTGTTCTTGATTCTGGCAAGAGCTTCTTGCTCGCGCTGCCTGATGAGAAGCAAAGGATCAGAGTGAAGCTTCCTCCAAGAATCATTAGCAGAGGGAGTCTTATCCTCAAACAGCGCACCAGGGGCCGAAGGATCTGGCTTCTCACCAGCATTATTACCAGCTTCAGCAGCATTGGCTAAAGGCTGCTCTTCTCTCTGAAACGACACACCTGAACCACTCGCACTCCCTTTCCCTACAGCTAATCCTGAATCATACAGAAACTCCAATCTCTCTTGTCTCCTGCAAGAATATTAAAAAAAACGATTTTTAGAATAACCCACAACTTCAATTCACCAATCATTAAGCGAATCGTCATAAGTTACAAAGTCTAAACCCTAACCCTAATTTCGAAATTAGATCCGACCCAAATCGATTCAGTTACAGTCACTAAACGAATCAAACAACCAAATCATAAGATACAATACTCTAATCCCTAAACCCTAATTTCAAAGTCAGATCCAATTCCAAATCGATTGGGATCGAGGGAAGAGAAGGAGAAACAAACTTACGGTATGAGACCGGCTTGTTCCTGAAGAGCGCGAAACTCAGAACGCTCCCTCTCCTGGACGAGCTGGAGACGAAGCTCCTCAAGCTTTTTCTGCTCGGCCTCTTGTTTCTGCTCAGCCTTCCACACGTTCTCGATGTTACGGAGACTCCCCGTATGCCATCCCTTCTTGTTCAAAAATTTCATCCCCATGATTGCTCCTCTCTTTCTCTATCGCTTCAACAGATTTGTGTTGTCTTCACTTTTTTTTTTGTCTTTCGTTTCGAATTGAAATCGAGCTCGTGGTGGTTGTAATGATTTGCTCCGCCTCCGCCGACTCAATGATGAAGGATTTGAGATTGAATCAGAACCGTTCCTTTTTTATACGCGTGATGTGAGTTTAAGCCTCGTATTAGTTAATGGGCCTGCTGTAGGCCTCTTGCGATACTTTACAAAATTAATTAATTGGTTCCGGTTTAGCTTCGTTTAGTCTTCTTCTATTCTAGAATTAAGGTTAACTTGGTTAACTTAATTCAAATACTAGAATCTCATTTCTTCTACAGAACTCTAATTGATTGGATCCGGCTTAGGTTGGTTAAGTCCAATGAATACTCGAGAATCACTGCTTCTACAGAATTTAAAACAGTTGGATCCGGTTTAGCTTGGTTAAAAGCAGTTCAATTACTTCTTTATTAATCTGGTTACAATATAATGATCAGAACATATAATCCCCATGTAAAAAAAAAACTTTTGCTCTACTGAAGTTCACGCTTCTTGTGCTGTTGTTGTTGAATAAGCTGACTCCTAAGATAACATTCTTCAATCTGCATAAGAAGAAGACATTTATTAAACTTTAGCAACTGAAAAGAACAAAGGGTTATGTCAGGTTCAATGTTTCAGGTTTATACATGAGCTGAATGTGTCTTCAGTAGTGTAACTCCACAGTCTTGTACTGATGCCTTCTCTATACTGCTTACTCTTGCTAATTCAGACATCAAAGTCTCCATCTCTTGCGTCTGCAAAATGCATCAAAAATGTTAATCCCGATTCAAATTTATTATAGTAGAGTAGTATTCTAACCTTAGGCAAAAGATGTCCTATGTTTTGTACAATGCCTTCAACAGACTTTGAAGCCACAGCAACCACTTCCGCTAACTCCTTAGTCTCAACCTGATTTTGAGAAGCAAAAGTTCAAGTGGTTAGTACAAGTTATGAAAAATAGAGAACATGTTTATCATAGTTGATCCGAACAATATATACCTTGATATCAGCATCGAGAGGGAGCCGCAACGAAGCATTGCGTAACGCGTCAGATGTTTCTGTAAGTGAAGATGAATATTCATCTTCAAGTGTTGCCCACTGTTCCAAATAAGGAATCTGCATAGATTTCAAAAGATTAATCAACAATTCTCAATGAGTAAAAAAAAATATTGTCTAATAAGCGAACTTACTTGAGACTCCACAATCTCCTGAACAGCTTTCACTCTCAACAATCTCTGCAGTTCTATGCGTTTCTCCTGTACAGAGTCAGAGAGCTCTGACATTTTCAAACCAAGTGAGTAAAACATCCTCTGCAAGAACAAGAACTCACCGTCAACGACAGAGACATAAACCACATTCACTTCTGTGCAACTGGTGTTAATGTCAAAATCTACCAAACATAATGCTGTTTCAACAGTAATAAATATTGAGTCTAGACTGTCTACATTATCCTTAAGATCGCCACCATCATAACAGAACACACACTCACTTCTGAAACTGATGTTAATGTCAGATCCATACTGAATTATAACCAACAGACTTGTCTAATAATCATCGAGATATACTTAGCTAAAATATAAAAACATTTGATTCCTCAGAGTTGGAAAGATCAGAAAGTGACCTCAGCTTGTGCTTTCTGAGCTTGCGTTTTGACCTCAGCGTTTGCGTTTGCGAATCTCCACTGCAAGTAGCGGTTATGGAGCAGTTTCAGAGAGTGCGCATCAGCCTGCTGCCCTGAAACCTTCTTCTGCTTCTTTGCATCGGCTTGAGTCTTCGAGTTAGGTGCCACAGGAGGCAACGACGACAACGAAGCCCTCGCGTCTCGAAACGACGACGGATCGTCGCAGGACGCACTCAGGGAACGACGGAGAGGAGACGACGCGGTTTGATTGTTGTTGGCCTTCTTCGCGTGGCTCCTTGCTGGCAACAACGGATCTGAGCCGTTCGGTTTATCTCTGTTGTCGCTCTCTTCTTCGCCGTCCGCGGAGGAGACTGATAACCTGAGAAGCCTAGCCGCGGCGGAGGAGGTAAGCAGACGCTGCTGGTTCAGCCGAGATCTAGACGGAGGCGGCAGCGTCGGAGTGTCGAGACGGTGGCCGTTCTCTTTCAGCGGCTTGGATCGGTTGCTCTGGTGGTGGTTTTTGCCTCCGTCGTGGTGGAGAGGAAACGGAGAGTCCAGGCTACGCGCCGTCTCGGAAGGGCGATGGTTCTCGTCGCCTTCCGCTAGTTTCAACTGCCGTCTCGACTTCTGAACGGAAACGGATCTATGGTTGTGGTGATGGTGATGATGCCTGGGAGAAGATAGATGGAGATCTCCGGCTGAGGAGGAGGAGGAGGAAGATGAAGAAACCGGAGACATAAATCTCGAGCTGACTTCTCTCACCCTCGGACGCCGTGTAGACGGCGGAGGAGGAGCCGCCGCAGCCACAGGGGCAATTGCTGCAGGTGTCGATGGGTGCTCTCGGCCGGTTCTCGCCTCCATTTACAAATCGAATCGCAAAATCAAATCTGATTGGAATAAAATTTCGTAACCCTAAAACGAAGAGGAAGAAGAAGAAAGGGGGAATAAAACGAAGACAGGTGGTTTCAAATAAGAGAAGAAAGTAGCCGTTAAGGGTAACGCTCACCAAGCAAGCACAACGTAACGTTTCTCTCGTCCGTGAAAAGAATAAGATGACAGAAAAGGTTTTGTAATTAAATTATTTATTATTTATAGTGGTTATTTTTAATTAAACATTTAACGCCTGATTAATGTTTGGAGTTACGGTTTGACCGGATCAAATTCGATTCAGTAATTTGATTTACTATATTTTAATATTATATAAATTTTAAAATAATAATAGTAAATTTGATAATAACTAAAATATAAATAAGTAGTATCAAATATAAACTAATTTTTATTTATATAACTGGTTTACGAATTTCTGGTGGTTTTAATTGTTTTTATTTAATAAAATGGTAAGTGGGGCAGATAGTAATCTTGAAGATGAATATGGTGGTTTTCTAAGCGAGCAGATTATAGATATTTGAATTATATACATATATATAAGTGAGACTCTTGTTATATGTCAATATAGAGATGACTTTAGAGACTATGCAAGTCTCTGCTTTGAGAGATTTGGGGATATAGTGAATCTATGGTGCACATTGAATGAGCCATGGGTGTACAGTGTTGCGGGTTATGACACAGGGAGAAAAACGCCAGGACGATGCTCGAAGTATGTAAATGGAGCTAGTGTTGCCGGAATGTCGGGGTATGAAGCGTACATCATGAGCCATAACTTGCTTCTAGCGCACGCTGAAGCAGTGCAAGTGTTTAGAAAATGTGACCATGTAAGTATATTTTCTATAAATAGTAAGATCACAAGTCACTTTCCAGTTTTATATTTGTTTGTTGTAGTGATCTATGCAGATTAAAAATGGACAAATAGGAATTATGCATAACCCGCTCTGGTATGAGCCTTATGATCCGAGTCAGGGCCGGCTCTTACCCATGGCAACATAGGCATTTGCCATGGGTCCATAGGTCTACAAATTTTTTTAGTGTTATTTTGTGAATTATAAAAGGCTATTTTATTATATTAATTTATCAAATATTTGTTAAAACTATAATAAAAGGTCCATAATAAATTAAACATAATACAAAAACAACAAAACAAATTATGTATGGTTTTTACCATTTCCAATTTTCTCATTTATAAAACTTAATTTTCATATAAAGACCTATTTTTATTTTTAAAAATGTTTTTAATTCAAAAAGGTTCTTGTAGTTCATTTTTTAAAAGTTGCAATGAGAAATGTTAGATGACAATGTCTGGAAAATATTCTTAGTGTTATTTTGTGGATTATAAAAGCCTATTTCATTATATTAGTTTATCAAATAGTTGGTAAAATTATAATAAAAGGATCCATAATAAATTAAACATAATACAAAAATAACAAAACAAATTATATATGGTTTATCATTTCCAATTCTCATTTATAAAAATAAATATATTAGATAAAAAAGTTCTTGTCGTTTGAATTACTTACCAACCAATCAGATAAAAATATCTGAAATATTAGACTAATTCATGTCTCGTTTGAATTACTTACACTAGAAGGATGTAACCGAGCTATGGACGTCATGATTGGTTGGTAAGTAATTCAAACGAGACATGAATTAGTCTTTTTTTTTAGTGTCAAACCGACCTTGAATCTATCTTACATGGAATCGGAAGCGGGTACGAGGAAGCGGAAGCGTTTGGAAACGCGGAATCGTTATTTTATAAATTTTTAGGAAGCGGAAACGTTTTGGAAGCGTTTTAGTATATATATATATATATATATGTAATTACTATTATTAATCTAAACAAATATCACTTTAGTGTTAATAATTTAATGTTTTGAGTTATAATATGTATATAAAAAACTAAAATGAATTTTGATATTTAAGTTAATGTTTTGATATATTTATATATTATGAGAATATTATTAAATATTATCAAGAAAAGAAAAAAATACCAAAACTATATTGTTTTTTTATCAAACAAACATTTGTTTCTCCTGTTGTTAATTTCATACATTATTATGTAATTACATACACGTGTTCTTTCAAGTAGTTTCATATATTTAGACCGTGAGCGATAAGATTAGAATATCCATATTTGTTTATCCCTAATGTTGATTAAAACAAAAATTCAAAAAAGTTATAACTGAAAGAACACGTGTAACTTGAAAACCCTAATTGCTTCTTCTCCACCTTTGAAACTACTTTTTCACACATGATAAACTATGTACATAGATTTCATCTATCAACAAGTATGAGTATTTGTCAAGTACTTTTATATCGTTGGACGATTCCGACTCAATTAATTATGCGCTTCCAAATCAGAATCATAGCTTCCCATGCGCTTCCATATTCAGCTTTTCTAGAATCGTGATTCCAACACGATTCCAAACGGTTCCGGACGCTTCCGATCCCGCTTCCGCTTCCGAAGCAGGAATCATAGTCAAAACAACGATTCCGTGTAACGCAGCCTTGAATTTGTCTTCTTGTCGCGGTGTTTCCCCAAATTATACTATTTTAAAATACATCAACATTTTTTTCCCCTAAATTATACTATTTTAAAATGTTATTTTTTGTTTTTTTTTTTTTTTCATATGTTCTTTTTTGTTAGTTAAATTTTTTTCTTCTGATATATACTTTTTTTTTAGGAATAGCAAATTAAAAAACAAAAAAAAGTGAAGAGATGGGCCCAATTACACTTCTGGCCCAAATTCTAGCTCACTTAGGAAAGACCAAACCATGCTTTGTCGGTTAATTCTTAACAAGAAAAGGAAACGTTAAAGAGGGTCTCGTGTTTTGTGAGAATGGAAATAATCCTTTTACGAGAGGATAGGGTCAAGGTTGTGACTATATAAAGAGAACTTATACAGCAGGAAGAAATCATCCGATCAATAAGAAAGACGAGAGCAATAAGAGATAAAAGAGATCAAGAGAGAGAGATCTTGTGAAAGGAGGAGGACTTGTTGTGTCTGTTGTGATTAGTTAAAAAAAAAAGAAGGTTTGGCAGGATGAGGATGAAGGCGAGGGCTGAATACGCTACAGCTAAGATAGCGGTGTGGTGGGACATGAAGGACTGTCCGATTCCGGAGGGTTATGAAGCTGGTCGGATCCGACAGAGTATAGAAGGGGAGTTGAAGGAAAAAGGCTACTCTGGTCCAGTCTCCATCACTGCATATGGCGACCAAACACAAACCCCAGTTCACATCCTGCAAGGGCTCTTTTCCACTGGAGTCTCTGTAGCACATACCAGATCCGAAAGCACAAACCACCTCATGTATAGGGATATTGTGGAGTGGCGAGATGAGAATCCTCCTCCTGCTACAATGATGATCATATCAGATCAGGTGGTAAATCACTTGTCTTGGGATCTGGTCCGGCTACAACAACGGACGCTATATAACCTTTTTCTGGCTTATTCAATTATGCCCGAAGCATTTATTATCCTCTCCAGAAGTGAAGAGTGGTGCTGGAAAGAATTGCTAAAGATTAAACGAAGCGCACCACCTCTTGTTGTTGTTCAGGGTGCCAAGTTTTATTGCAAATCGTGCAATTTCGATTTTCAAAGCCCTAAGAAATTCACCAAGCATCTCTCAAGTTATGAGCACGCACGGGAAGAGGCTGTAACCACAGCGTACAAGAAGGTCTTACGTGTAACGGAGGATTGGGGAAGAAACTACAAGGCGACGCCTGAATTTGCGACAGCTAAAATACAGGTGTGGTGGGACATGTTTGACTGTCCGATACCCCAAGGTTATGATGCTTGTCTGGTCCGTCCGAGTATAGAAGCGGCATTCAAGGAATTAGGTTACAATGGTCCTGTCTCTATCACTGCCTATGGCGACCATAAACATACTCCCTTACAAGCTCTCTCTTCAACTGGTGTCCATGTTGCACATACCGTTCGCGGTTAGTCCTCTGAATATATATATATATATTTTTTTTTTATTGGCCCTAAATATTTCTACCCTCCTAACTTAAATGCTTTTATTGATTGATGATACAGGTGTCGAATACACACACATGTATGAAGATGTGAAGGACTGGCATGATGATAATCCTCCTCAAACAGCTGCTATAATGATGGTCATATCGGATAGTGTGGAGATCATTTCAACTGGTCTTGTCGACCTACTACAAGAGAATAATTACAACCTTTTTCTGGCTTATTCGTTTAGGCCTTACAAAATGTCATACCTCCTTACTTCTGCGGAGTGGCTCTGGGAAAGCTTACTTGCTGCAGGTCCTCTTAAGAAGCACAGTCTTCTTCACAAGTGCTCCAGCACCGCAATGTTTTATTGCAATTTGTGCTGCTTTGATACCAAAAGAATTGATAATTTCAGGGCACATATCCTAAGTGATGAAAAACATGCACAAGAAGTAAGCATCTATCTGCTTTTTTTTTTCTTTTATGTCTAACCAGTTAGAGCAATTTAAGAACCCTGTTTAACTTTCTTTTTTTTTCCCACTCGCAGGAGAAAAGAATTCCTGCCCATCGTAACTCTACTAGTCAGTACAACAGGCGATGCCGAGTAGCTGAGTACGATCGACATCATTTGCTGGATCCTCGACATTCTGAAATTGATTGAAGCAGCAACGAGATTTTGAGCTCAAACTGATCTTGACACTGAAGAAAACAACCAAAAAAATTGAAACTTTATAGATGAACAGCAGCTCTCTCAAGAAAGCTAATACGTACGGTTTTGCTTCACCCTTTTATAGACACGTGCTTCTTTGTACACATGGGTACGGGTCTTTTATCTTGATTTGGATCCGGTTCAATATCTGGATTGCCTAGACCCAACAAGTTTTGCTTAGAGTCCATCATCAAGTTTGCATTTTTTCTCATTCACCCTTCTGATGAGACCATTAAACTGTTCTCTATGCATTTTAAATCTTCCACTTTTTCTGTATGCATTTTTTCTTTCTTTTTTAAGTTATGTCTGAACGACTGAACCATTGCATATACATTTTATGGCTTGATATGGATAAAGCTCAGAGTGACTAAATGTAATTAATTCAAAAATTTATCATACTAATTTAGAATAAATTTAGTCGTTTCCAACTTTATATGATTTTCAAATTCTTTCGACGTTAAGGTGAATATGATGCTACCAATTATCGGTCGGGCCGGTTTTAGAACTAATGAAAGCTTTGTTTCAGGCAACTTTTGCGTCACATAGGTAGGGAGACAGATGCTTTCTTTAGCAATACAAACTTTATTGGCAAATCAACATGATAATGATGACAACATGATGTATATAGAACTATATTCCCAATATTTTAAGAGACATTACAAAAGCCAAATCATGAAAGCCGTGGGACACAGATGTTCTTCTCAAAGATCAGCAAAGACTGTGAATATGTTACCGTTGATGTAATCATTCTCAACCAAACTCACCAAATAGTAACTGGTCTTGACCTGCATTAATCGCCATATGGTCATTTATAAACCATTGTCAAAAAAACAAAACATAATCACGAATTAAGTTATTTTGTAATGATAATTTTTACCTCTTCGAGCAAGTTTCTTGAAGGGTCAGATTCAGGGTACAAGTTAGACCAGCTTCTTGACCAAGTCTCAAACGCTTCATCTTTCCACACTTTGAAGCTAGCCGGATCCACAATGGTTGGTTGAATGATCTCCTTAGCCGGGAAAACTCCCCAAGTAACAGCATTCACATCGGACTGATCAGTGTTTGACACCCAGTTGTCTCCTTTGTTGACAGCTATGTAAGTTATAGATGGCAAAGCTTTGCATTTCTCAACAACTGCATCTAACTTCTCCCTTGAGCAGAAGAACTCTAGGTAAGCCTTTTGGTATACGTATCCACCAGGACCACCCCATCCTGCAAAAAGGAGTCTTGAGTCAGTAGACACTAGTTTATGAGACGAAAAATTTTCAGATGGAACTTATTGAGAGCTCACCAACAGTTGAGGAATCAGATCTCTCTGCGTTGACAGATGGTTGGCTATTGATGGTCAAGAAGCCTTTGGAGTTGATTTTCACCAGCTGCTCGTTTATGATCTTTGTCTCTGGCTGGAGCCCATACAGTTCAGACCATGGACTGCTTTTTAAGTTTCCAAGGCAGAGCTCCTTGAATTTCTGTTACACGTGACAGTGTTTTTATTGCAAGTGTCTTGAGTGTTGTTGCAATGGTGAATGGAAGAAATGTTTTTTACCTCCTGAATATCTTCAACGCTTTTCAATGGGACAACCCATTCTTGCTGAAGCTTCTTGTCACGTGCTCGTGGGCGTGAGAACTGAAAAAAAAACAAAAAGCATTAAGTTCAGTAAAGAAGCTCACAAGAACATGTTACAGAGGAGGTAGTACCTGATGATCCGTGAGTGCACCATATGAGGCACTGCGTGAATCACCCCACCGGCCTTGTGGGAAGTCCTCCCATCCCTTGGTTCTAGAAATGTAGCTCTTCGGACGATTTGCCCTTCAAAAGATTAATTAGAATAACTCTTCAAGTCTCTGCAGAGGCATAATCAGAAGATAAGAGAAAGAAACTAAGTGTGTTTACCAGAAAATGGGACGCACATCTTCCTTAGTACGGAAAACATTTGCTGGACGTCTCCACGGTAAAGAACGAGAGATTTTTGACTCATCAATCATACCAAGATTCTACAAAATCAACACCATAGTTTAGGATAGAATACTCCAGTAGTAGTATCACAACAGGTAGTATAGAAAATGAGGACCAACCATTAATATTGCAAGAGCTGATTTCTCCATGTTCAATGTGTAGAGATGAAGAGACTTTGTTCCATGAGCCAAGATCTTTCTGCACATCTCTGTTCCAAGGTGGATACCATAGGCTTTCACAGCTTCTTCATTGTCCTGGATAGGCTCCAAGGCAGCCATCACCTCAGCTGGTATCTATATTATAAAGCAGAACATTAGAATCTATGTAACTATCACCATCATCATTCAATATGTTAATGAAGCTAATATGTGACTACCACAGCTGATCAAACTAGCATGAGTACCTTGATTTTATAGTAAGAGTTGTCTCAAAACATACCTTGGTTTTACAGAAACCAGTCATACGCAAGAACCCCTTGTAGTTATTAATGGGCATAATCCCAGGAACAATGGGACACTTAATCCCAATTTGCCGACAGTCATTCACAAACTTGAGGAAGACATCAGTATCATAGAAAAGCTGAGTAACAATCAGATCAGCTCCAGCATCAACCTGTTCCAGATTCAAAAAGTCAAAACCTTTACAAAGATTTATGAAAATAGTAGCAAAAAAAACAAGACCTTTCTCTTCAAGTACTCAAGATCACTCTGGTAAGCTTCATTTGACGCAAGACCATTCTCACCAATAACATCAGGATGAGCCTCTGTATTTAAAGATCCAATCTTTTAGCTCAGAACATAATCACAAAGATCAAAGATTATGTTCTGAGTAACCATTACCTGGATAGCCAGCAACAGTGATCCCAAAGTAATCACCATACTTGCTCCTAATATGATTCACAAGATCCAAAGCGCAACCAAACCCTCCTTCAACCTGAACGAACTTATCATGACCATGAGGAGGATCACCTCTAAGAGCAAGCACGTTCTGAATCCCATTGGCTCTAATCGTCTCAAGCGCGTGGTCTATCTTCTCCACAGGCATGTTAGTGCAAGTGAGATGCATCATGCTCTCGACACAGACAACGTTCTGCATCCTGGAAGCGATGTCGAGCGTGAGATCAGCAGTGGATCCACCAGCTCCCCAAGTGATGTCGCAGAAAGTGGGACCGTAAGCGACCATACGGTCCATACGCTCGAAGAGATTGTCGACTCCATCTTCGGTCTTGGGAGGGAAGAACTCGAAGGAGAAGGCTGTCTTGCCTTCTTCGGCTAGGGACTGGATCTTGTCTATCACCTTCATGTTCCCTGCTCACAGGTTCTGCTTCTTGTGTGTGCTCACTGCGCTTTATAGTAAACAGAGATCCCAAGAAGTTAGGTATGATTCACTGACTCTTAAATATTACTTTTTTTAATCAGACAAGATGAGTTAATTACCAACTACGAGGTGGTAGTGTCGCCGTCTTTCGCCAACCCCCCTGCTTTAAAGTTGGTGTAGCAGAACCACTCACTTCACCACGTACCACGCAAGCAAGTCTTTGGTTTCAATCTCAAAAAACGAAACTGGTTAGACTTTTCCAAACCGTCTTACTTGGCTTCTGTCGGCGCCGCCGACACAGTTGCACGAAGATAGCTTTTGCTGTACGTGCTAACTATTAGCTGTTATTAAACCTCACAGACTTTCTCATTAATTGTAATACAGTTTTTTAAAAAAAAAATCTGTCAATGACATGTATTTGAAGGCAAGGGTAGAAGGTAGAACAGTCTTTGATTACAACAACAGTACAGTACAGTACAGTACAGTACAGGTACATACACCACAAAGTTCTTGCAAGACATCGTTCATCATCTTTGAGATGTTGACGAAAAATGAGGAAATTAAGGAGAAGGAGAAATTACAAATATGGTTATGTATAATCTTACAAACATTACATTCTGTTAGATGCAACATAACAAGGTCACTGCACCAATCCCCAAATCAAACTTTAAAGGCTGGCAGATTTGTTCAACTTTTGCTCCAAAGAATTCTGCAGAGAAGAAGAAAGCTGCAAGGACTATTTTAATGGTAAGTGGTAATTCTAATGTTATGTTGATAGAAAATTAGAAATCAACCAAAGAGTTATAAAATCACCTTAGAACACTATTAGTCAGATAGAATCTCCCAATCTTCTTCTTTGGACATGTCAATAAACTCGGTAACACCATCTTCAAACATTATCTGGAACCAGTTATTGATTAAACAAAAAAAATAAACAGAGGTCTTATATTAAGAATGCGTTTGCTAAAGGTGTGAACAAGTATTGGCTTTGATGGAAGGAAACATACATACCGCGTGCTTTCTTGTAAACGCACTAAAGTTTCTAATGATGCCAAAACACCTGCAAAAGAAACTCAATTAGATCATGAGTCGGTAAACTAATCTGAAAGTCAAAAAAGCAAGTGGAAGTATACCTATCACTCCTGGTGCGAGATAGCCTGACCACCACACCAATGCAGTTACGAGGACATGGCTCCCCTTGCTTAAGCTTGTTCCATGACTTTCCTGGAGAAACAAACATACAAAACATACTAAGCTAGTCTAGCAAACAGAGAAGAAGAAAAAAGAACAATACTTACCTTCTTCATGTTCATGTATAGCTCCATTTTGATGCACCTAACCAAAAAGTAAGGAGTAATTAAGTCTCTAGACCTCATAACACACAAAATCTCAGTGGCTTATAAAACTATTCAATGGCAAAGACAGGATCTATATAGCACCTTAGGCAGGGTCTGGGCTACTTCAGATACAACTACATGAAGAGCTTCGTCAGAGGGTAATTTAGGCTTGCTTGGTTTCACCCCAAGCTTCCTTCTGCAACCTATGGCTCCACAATGGCAGTCTTGATCTGCACCAAACTGAACAAACCTGCTCTATTTCTATTAGTGTCACTACTCAACAGATTATGAAACTCTTACTTTATTCAAACAACGTAAATTGATAACATAAGCTAAGAAACATGGGGACGAACATAAACTGATGACTTACTGATAGTCATAAGTCAGATGCTCTCCTTTCTTTATGTCACAGGTTGCAAAAATGCCGATTCTTGTCTCGCCATCAATGATCCTAATAGAATGAAATAGAATAACCAAATGATGACTATGCTCTAACATGCATAAGAAATGAAGGTGACAAGAAACAAAAACCATTTCTGCATCTGCGTATTGGGGTTGCAACTATGATTGATATATCTCGACTTGTTCCCCTTATGAGTGGCATCAATCACCATATCTCTGTTTATCTCACACAGATAGAAATTCGTCTCTCCATGGTGTTTCATCTTCCAAAGCCTTTCCTCACAAGTCTTATCATCTATAACTATATCCAGCCAAAGAGAAGACAGTTACAATAGATTCACCAGAGAGACAAAAAACATCAAAGAGTCATCACATCATTACCTTCTCCTACGTACTCAATGATAAACTCTCCTTGTTCAATCTCTTCTTCTGCTACAATCCCTGATCCGCATTTTTCAGTCTACAATAATACACAACTGATATAACAACCCAACAAACAAACAACAAACAACAAGTCTTTAAAGGAAACTATATATACAATTACCTGAACCAACTTCAACTTCTTGACATACCGGTGTTGGAACGGCTTGTTTTTGCACTCGCTACCACACTTGCAACTGGAAGAACAGCTTGAGAATAGCATCCTAACACAAAAGTTGAAATATACTTTAAAAAAAAAACATGGTGTGAATGCTCTTTACATAATCCAAGAAAGTAACTGAGGGCATACATACCCACAATGGCAATTACTACCGCACACAGTTGAAGAGTCAGGGGACAAGGAACAAGAACAGAATATTCCATCATCCTCAACTCCCTTCTTGGTTTTCTTCGTCAAGTATATATCTTTATAACTAAGCTAAGGCTACAACGATTCAACAAATCTCAAACCAAAATTGAATTTTTTAAAAAAAAAAAAAAATTAAGAAAAGGATACTGCGCTTGATGAAGATGTAAGGAGGAGTTGGTTTGCCTTTGTTCAACCAATCAGGCAACTCGAACTCCTCTGCTTCACCAATCTGCTTCAGCAGCTTGTTGAACACTTGTCCTATGGGGTTCCTGTCGGAAATCTGATTTTTTTTTTAAAGCATCTCCAAAATTTCAGACATTTATGAAAAAAAAGATAAGTTAAGATTACAGGAAGAAATTAGACTCTTTTCGAAGGAACAAACCTTCTTCGAGGCAGGCATAGTTAGAGATTCGATTGAAACCAGAGAGTAAAAACAAGATTTGAACTTTGATATGCCTGCGCGTCTTCCTGTTGATGAAAGATTCGAAATTTCGAAACTCTGGTTAAGTTAAGTGTGATTGGTGTTGAAGTGGGGGGCCACCTGTTGAAGTTGAACGAATGTGACTATGGCGGATCTGGAGGGGAGGATAAGTAGAAGAAGACGAGCGAGGAAGAAAGAGCGGCAGTTCTTTTTTTTTTTTATTTACTACCAACTTTGATAATTGCGTATCTTCTGAAAATGGTAAAACTGTAAAATTTCAGCAATTGAGAAACGCGACTGTTGACCCGATCGTCTTGGGCTTTGATGGGCTTTTAAGCAAGCCCAACCCAGTAGCAATATAGTTGCGTTATTTGTTAGATAATTACATGACTCGCTGTCGTGATCACATTTATTTATATGCTGCTAATTATTTTTATTTTATTTTTTTGCAATTGTGCAACTGTATTATTCCCGGGAAACCCTAAAATAGCAAAACTATATTATAATTATTTTTCTAGGATTTATGCAAAACAAATTAATCGCAAATCTTTCTTTTTAATAATCCTGGAGTAACAATGATAACCCTGATTTATGTGAAAACTAATTAATAAATTAAATAAAGGTCTTATCAAAAATTCTAATCAGAGCTTGAACAAGTAGAGATTCTCAGATTGTGTCCCAAAGGAGACAAGACACACGTTCGCCTTAGTTGTCCGTTGTAAAAGGTATCTTCGACGGGACTCAGAAGCAAGAAGACACAACACGAAACCGATCTTCTTCTCTTTCTTCTTGTCCTCGTTGGTGCTTGTTTGATCGATCTTCTCAGGTGATCCTTTTACTTCCTGCTAGTTATTCGGAATTGTGACTTGTGAGAGTTCCCTAAGCTAATAGATTAGATGATGAAATCGTTTACTATATATATTAGCTCTCTACCAATTTGTGTTTGATTACATGATCGGTTTTCAATTGCGTCTTAAAGTCTCGATTTTTACTCTCTATTTTGTGATTTTTTTCTGAGAATTTATTCAATTAGGAGGATATGTATATGTCTCTATTGAACCCTAAACCCTCTTGATAGACATATGGAACCAGAATGTCTTAAAGATATGATGTCTGTCTTTGAGAGTTGGTTAGCTCATCTTGGCTTGAACTTGTAAGTGTGTTTTGATATCTTTTATGTGTATTGTTTCAGATAAGGTTCCTAGGGGTTTAGGTTTGCTTCTATGACCCGGACACGTTGCAATGGGTGCTCCATGTCTAGGTAAATGAAGGCTTTAACCGATAGGTTTGTTCCCCAACCATCATCAAGCAAGAGTGAAAAGCACGAAACATCTCTAGTTTCGTCAGATTCAGAACCTAGCGATAATAATAATAACAAGTCCAAGTTTACCTTGCGGTCGGAGTCTTCAACCTCGGGGCATAAGCAAGTTTGCGCTGCTACTTGGACATCGCTTGTAAAGAAAGTCTCTATGGCGAGTGGTGCGATCAAGAGGTTCCACGATCGTGTTTTAGGACCAAACAGGACTGGTCTTCCGAGCACTACTAGTGATGTCTGGCTCTTGGGCGTCTGTTATAAAATATCTGAGGACGAACCCTCAAAGGAAGAAACAGATGATGGCAGCGTAGTGGCTGAACTGAAACAAGATTTTTCTTCCAGAATACTGATGACATATCGTAAAGGTACAAACTCAAAGCCAACATAAAGTTTTTTTTTTTTTGGCAGAATATTCACATTTTTATTTTTATTACAGGTTTTGAGCCTATTAAGGACACAACCTACACCAGCGATGTAAACTGGGGTTGCATGATACGGAGCAGCCAGATGTTGTTTGCTCAGGCATTGCTTTTCCATAGACTGGGGAGGTCTTGGAGGATCAATAAATCCGAGGTTTAGCTCAGTCTTATATTCATTATAATAACTGAAGTCTCATTGCCTGTTTTGGTTTTGGAAATGCAGCAGCCTGAGCAGGACTACTTAGAGACGTTGGAACCTTTTGGTGATTCGGAGGCTTCAGCTTTCTCCATCCACAATCTTATCCTAGTGGGAGAGTCTTACGGTCTCGCAGCCGGGTCATGGGTAGGACCGTATGCGATTTGCCGGTCGTGGGAGTCGTTAGCGTGCAAGAAGAGAAAACAAACCGATTCGCTTCCTATGGCTATTCATATAGTTTCTGGCAGCGAAGATGGGGAGAGAGGTGGAGCTCCGGTTCTCTGTATAGAAGATGCGACCAAATCTTGTGTGGAATTCTCTAGAGGAGAGGATGAGTGGGCACCGCTTCTGCTCTTGGTCCCATTGGTTCTCGGTCTTGACAGAGTGAACCCCAGGTACATTCCATCTCTCAAAGCCACGTTCGCTTTCCCTCAAAGCCTTGGAGTTTTGGGTGGGAAGCCAGGTGCTTCGACTTACATAGTTGGTGTTCAAGATGACAATGGTTTCTACCTTGATCCGCATGATGTTCAGCAGGTAATTAATTAATCATCTATGTGATGTCATGTCATGTCGCATGTTGGTTTTTTTACTGATTGAGACGTATCGGTGTGTAGGTAGTCACAGTGAACAAGGGAACTCCAGATGTTGTTGTTGACACGTCCTCATATCATTGCAAGTGAGTTTTTCATCATTCTATCTATCTATCTATTCGTTTGGCCAGTTCTCTTTTTAAGTGTGTGTCTTTACTCTGCAATCAGTGTCCTACGTTACGTTCCTTTGGAGTCGCTTGACCCATCACTAGCTCTTGGATTCTATTGCCGCGACAAATGTGACTTCGATGACTTGTGTCTCCGAGCATCGAAACTGGCTGAGGAATCAAAAGGTGCTCCGTTGTTCACGGTGACTCAATCCCACAGCTTGGTTACCCACCACAGCAGCTGCGAGTTTGTGGAGGATGATACAGAGGAAGAACGTGAAGAAGATGACTGGCAATTGCTCTGATCATCATCCAAAACTCTTAAAAGAAAAAAACATTTTACGATTCTTTTCCTTCAGACAAGTACAATGTTTTATCTTTAGAATCTTCAGACCAGATCACACAAAGACAAGGTTGTACTTTTAAAAACACGTTTAGTTAAAAAAACATCGAAAGTAGTTTTGTGTTTCATTCATCATTATCATCTTCAGACATAGATTGAAGCATGTGAGAACGGAAGAGTGGAGAAACCAAAAGGTATGTCATGGACACGACTCCATTTCTCCGACATCTTCCTCATCATCACTCCTCCTTCACTCTCACTCCCCCCGCCAATCATCACCACCGCTTCACCTCCGAAGCTTCCTCCGTAAACCGAGCTTCCCGTGACCGGAAGCTGCATACTCTCAAGCTCAAGTTTCCACTTTCTTGAATCGTCTTCACTCTCCCACCGTCTCTTACTCTCTTCTAACTCGCTGTCTGTGAAACACCACAACTTAGAGGCGTCTCCTGCGATGCGGCCTCTAGGGCTACTATCCACGTACGGCCAGACATTCTCGATTCTTGACCAGGAGTTCGTAACCGGGTCGTAAACTTCTCCGTCGGTACGGAACCTCCCTTGAGACTCTGTTCCGTAACCGCTCAAAACGCAGAATCCTGAGTGGGCCGAACATGGGCCGTCTAAATGGGCTTTTTGGGGCCCATTTCGAGTCCTTGACACTCGTCTCTTCCTTCGCTCATCGGAGGGAGAGACGACCACTCGTCTTTCTCCACGTCGTACACCTCCGCCGATCGCAACGCGTTCTTATGCTCGTCGTGACCTCCGGCGACGTACACTTTCGTCGAGCCGACGACGGAAGCGCAGGCGAAGAAGGAGCGAGCTTCGTTCATAGGCGCTCCTCGCCTCCACCTCCTCCCGCTTCCTCCTCCGGCGAGCTCGAGGACGTAGACGTCTTTAACCGGCCGTAGCGTCTCCGGATCCCACCCGCCGACGAGTATAACCTTCCCGGCGTCCTGAACCGCGACGCACTCGCAGAAAAGCGGGATCCGTTGGTGATGCGCGGGAAACGCGACGAGGTTCCACGTGGACATCGTCGCGTTGTAAACGCTCAGACCAAACCGCGGCATCACGGAAACGCGCGGCTGCTGTAACACTAACACCTCCTCCGCTGAGGACGTCTCTTCAACCGCTTTAGACGCTGGATTCAGCGGTTGAACTAAGCAGAGGAGAAGCTCTGCTTTGCCGCATCTCCTCCGCTCTCTGGTGAAGCAAGAAGAGTCAGAGCCAGAGAGCAAGCTTCGCCAAGAACTGCAAACGGATTTCATAGCGGGTTGAGATTGGAACGGTGCTCTGACCAGACACTCGACAGCTAGCTCCGGTGGTAAACCGGGAATCAAACCTTTTGAAACTTCACCAGCTTTCTTTTTCGACATTACCATATATAGTATTTGTTAGAGGATAAACAGATAGTGTGCGAGTTTGGTTATGAGTGTACGGTGTGGAGAAGATAGACAAAACACACTCGAGGAGATGTGAATTAACTTTTGAGTGAGTTTGAAGTTACGCAAAGGTGGCAGAGCCTTTATATAGGGAAAGAAGAGGAGGACAGAGTCGTGGTTTAAAACTACGCGACGGTTCGGTTTATACTTTTCCAATTTTAGCAGCTTCATGTACTCGATAGTTTAGATTAGATTAAAACTTATATATTATACTTGTTCGTTCCACGAAGATGAGTATTTTAAGAGAAAAAAATGGTTTCACAAATTTTAAGCTTTTAATGCAAATTTAATAAAAAAATAGTTTTGAGAAATTTTTGCTAAAATTATTAGGTAAAAGTTATAGGAATAAGATATTTATTGTTCAACAATAATTATTTTTAAATGAGTGAAAAGTCTAAAAAATTCATTGCGAAATAGATGGAGTATATATTAATATTTCTGGGGAAACACAAAAAATAGTAAATGTTGTAAGTTACAACATAGATTATTTTGTGTTGGTTCACCAGGTTTATCGATTTTGTGGTTGAATTGATAAATCTAGTTTGGGTTTTGTGAAAAAATAATATTTAAAAATTTAGTAAAATTCATAAGAATCCACTAAAACTTGGAATTTGATATCGGTTGAACAAGTGGTTAAACATGTAAATAATTTTTATTTGTAATTTTTTATAGTTTTTACTTGAAACAAATGAAGTGAACGATGATAAAGAGAACCAAATTTGATTTGATTTGGTGTTATTTTATTTTTGTTTTATCGATAATTTATTAATATTTTAATTTATTTTAAATTTGAAGTTTAATTTTATCATCCACATTAGAAATTAAATATTTATGAATTTTGAAATTTTGATATCTTTTGTTAGATGTCATAACTCTTAATTTATTACAAAAATTAGATAGTTTAAACTATTTTTTGATATATTATATGTAAAATGAAAATAAAATATAAAAACTAAAGTTAAATATTTTATAAATATCCAAACTATTATTTTATGTTCTATGAAAATTTAGAAAATACTTAAATTTAGTTTATATATATTTGTTTTAATAGCTAATATATTATTATATGATAAAATCAATTTACTTATTAACATGTGGTTTATACGTCGAGCCCGATGATCCGGTGATCCGAAACGTCATCCAACCGATCTCTGTGTTGGGTTTAAAAATATTGCATGTATGTTTTTTAATCTGAAAGCCCTTGTAAAAACAAACTTTACGTAACTTTTTTAGGTTAATTAAGTTAGGTAAAGTTCACTGTATGATATTCCTCAGTTGATACTGTCGCATATATGTTTTAGTCTTTTACCAGACTGAAGTATAAAAGTATCTTGACCTAATATAGCTTTTTAACTAGATTACTATAGTTTATATTCGCCCTTTCAGACTTTCAGTGTCACCTGATGCAAGCATAGTAAATAGCGATGCAAATGGTCAAGAGCAGATGATGACATCTTTGTTCTTCATATTTCCATAATCTTGATATGTGGATATCATTGATCGATAGGAAGACTTCTAATCGAGTAAGAGTTTTGAATTACGTGAGGTACATAGCGTAACCGATGAATGAACTAGTTCGATAATTCAACTCCCAATTAAGTTACATATCAGTTTTCTTTTATTATTGTTATAAGGGACTAGCATCACCTCGAAAAACAGTATCCGTAACCATATTGATAAAGTTCAGGAAGACCAGTTACCTTTGTATTAAGAAAAATTATTTTAAATGTAAGAAAGCCAGCAGGATTCTAGAAGCTTTACAAGGACAGATAATACTAGTATACGATACTGTAATAAAAAGTGAGTCGTGTTCACTGACGCAACCGACAACCGATATATCTTTGAACATATAATGAGCTTTATCATAATTTAAATTACATCTTCATATCCATTCTGCATGGAGCACGCACTATCAAACAAATTCTTCAACGAATAGTCCATATGTTCAATTGTTAAGAGTTTTAAGATATCATCTCGTGTTTGTAAATGTATTAGCTTATAGAATGTTTGAATGTTGTGAGTCGTGTTCACTGACGCAACCGTCATCCGATATATCTTTGAACGTATTAACATATATATAGAATGTTGCGAGGGAAGAAGTTACATTATCTTTTTCAAAAAACGTTGCCAAAAAAAATCTTTTTCAAAAAACAAATAAAAAAAAAATTACATTATAGTCTTCTAGAAGGCCTCATGGATGCATTAGAATATTAGATTTGTTTATCTTCAGTACGGTGACACGTCGATTATGACATGCACGGGCGTAAAGGTACGTCTCGCGGATTTACAGCCTCACACAAGTCATCTCCTCTCAACGAAATAACAATGCCACATGAATTTCATGTCATATTATTAAACAACAAAAATGTTGAGGTGCGTACGTTAAAAATGGAAAAAGTGAAAATGTATACTTGATTTAGTCGCAAAACTTGTTGTTTATAGGTAATTAATTGAACTCATCTTTTTTTGAACATTTAATTGAACACATCTTGTACAATACAAAAATAATGTAGCTATAAGAAGAGAATATATATACCACTTGGCTCTTGCAAAAAGGGAAATATTTTCTTTTGTATACAGTGTACTTGCATGTGAATCATTATATAGCTAGATATTTTTATATATGGTTTCGTTTATATGAATATGCTGTGCTTCATTCTCACGATCAGTCTCATCATTATTACATTTCGTCCCATTATATTAATGGAATCCAAGAAAAATACAATTTACAGTACTTTTTGTTGATATTATGAAAATCTTTTTCGTCTTTTTCTTTGCGAATAAGCCCAGGGTAATCATAAGCCGGTGTCGGTATGCATCTAACTGTTACCTCACAACATGGTCAAACAATAGTTCAAAGATACTAATTCAAATATCAACCACAGAAACAATACTATTTAACATGTTTTAGTTTATGTTACAAAAAAAAGATTGTGGAGGACTAATTTTTTGGGTTTAAAACTCTCACCATAACATAGTAAAATCGAAATTACTATAACTTAGGGTAATATACATGCTTTAATTATTGGGAGCTTCGACCAAGTGGTAAGAAATGTTAGATGGCTGTTTTAGAGGAAGACTAAACTTGATCAGATAGATTCAAAACAGGTGATGTCCATATGGGGGATGCAGAGGTTGATGATGACTTAGAAAGATGTTCTTTAGTGGATCTTATTATATATGTGATTTTCGTAAGTGTTATCATATTGGTTTTTAGCTATTGAACCAAAATGAAATCAGTGGACGTGTATGAGAAAGGAAAATAATAATGGGGTCGGCCATTGATAAGAGCTGGGTCCATTGTTCTTACATTATTGGTCTTTTTCTTTTGTCAACTGTCCTTTATAATTGTTTTTTTTTTTTGAGAAAACTGTCCTTTATAATTGTTATATCACATACTAGTATGTAATTTTCTCTCTGTCGTCTTCTGTATTTTGAATCATCAACAATATTTTTTTATTTTTTGGTAAAATAAAGATTCCAAGCAAAACATCCCCATCAACAATAATTGTCGAGTGAAAACAGAACAATCCTCGAGTCGCCGTCGTAGCTATTCTAGTCACGTAGATTTTATTGGCATAGTGTATTAGTGTGTATCGTTTCGGTTCACATATTTTTCTACTACCTATTCTTATCAATAATTAGCCTAAAAAATAGCCTTGGCAATAGTGTCAAGGGAGACAACTCCTGCAACTATTTTTTTGTCGTCAAAGAAATGTACTATTAGTCTTAGTCTAGACATAACCCAACAAAACATGCATTAATTTTGCCGCGTAAATTTTTAAAACTAATATACATAAAACTTTGAAAATATTAAAAAATGCTTTACAAAATTCTTGCTAAATATCTATGACCTCCCAACACCCCGTCTTGAGTCTATTAGTGAAAAAGTTCACGACGATAGCAATAGTTTTACTGTAAAACTCTGAAATCAGTACGCAGTCAAATTAGAGGCTGTTGTGGTTTTTTCTTCAATAAAGGTTAATTGATTTATAATCATCTGATAGACATATTATATATTGGGCTTATTTACAAAATAGCCATTCAAAATGAAATTAAGTAGATGGTAATGATTTTGATAAAATGAAAAATCTAACATTTACACCTAAAATAAGCTTATTATATCTTTCCCATTTGCAATTATCCGATAAACATGTATTCTATCTCATGACATATCACAAATAATATATGTTCAGAAATGATTTAAAACTATTCCATATGACAGAAAGAGAAGACATTTATGGTATACATTTATTGACCGCATATAAATACAGTGCCAAGACAATTTTGTACGTTAAAGGGCAAAAGTAGAATTATTATCCAAATGACACGTTGTGTACGAGTGTACTAAGGTAAATTAGACATTTAATTAATTAGTATTTTTCAGTATCATGCTACGATCCAATTTTCCTATTATATTAGTATTTTAAAATAAAAATTAATAGTTAAAAAGGAGAAGAGTAGGATAAGGGTTCTAGAAAAGCATTGATATTTTTACTTCCTTTTTGATGGGTTGTCTTCTTCATGGGGAGGAAAGAAGTGGGCAAGCACGTATCGTATCGACGTTTTTCTTTTCCTTTTTTTACACGTCTTTCTTCTTTCTTGCTTTACGGTTACTAAAGTTTTTCTAGAAGACCATATGTGTAACTAAGTTAGTGTCAGAATATCAGCATGTTTTAAAATTAACTGTTTAAAAGTTAACTAACTTCTCTTTTTCTCATAAAAAAGTTAACTAACTTCTAATCTAGATAAATCTTATTTGATCTATTGTTTACCAAACAGCAAGCACATACTCATTCTTTAACCCAAAATCAGCCTCCAAATTTAATATTTCACATCGCAATATTGTATTCACCCTTGTGGGGGATGTAGTTCTTTGCACCATGGTTATATAAACTCTTTTTAGTCAATAGATAAATAACTTCTGACGGTAAGGAAAAAAAGGGAAAAACTTCGGATGGTAAAGAAAAAAATATAAGTGAAAGATTTCAAATTTTCAATTTGTAACCAAGCAAATCCTGTAAGAAACTACAAAACCGTATTTTTTGTTTCTGTCATATAATTTTACCACTCAAGGTATTTTACAATGGCTCACTTAAGTATGTAGGTGGATGTTGGGCCCAAATTAACCGAGGCCTAATGTTAGGCCCGTTAAACCAAAATAGGGTTAAGAATCAAAAACCCTAAACCCATTTTTTGACTCATTTGTCTTTCTTCTTCCCCTCCGCGCCGCGCTCTCTATCTCGCTTCCTCTCAAAGTAAGCTTCTTCGATCTTCCTCGTATTACTTCCGTCTCGAAACATAAGTGTTGTTGTCTTGTATCCAGCGGTAGCTCATTTTATTAGGTTTGTTCACGTTCCATTGTAGAAATCCAACGTAGTTATGGAACCGTGTGCGGTCTAGCTGATTTAAAATTAAACTACACTCTATGTCGTAGCTGTTTGGTTTTAGTCATTACATCAATGTTTCTGCTCTTTGTAATGCTCTCAAATGTTGTCTCTTTGGTTGGAAAGCTTATGTTTTTTTATTTTTATTTGTTATGTTAGGAGAAATGGCTGAATCCAAGGTGGTGGTTCCAGAGTCTGTGCTAAAGAAGATCAAGAGGGAAGAGGAATGGGCATTGACCAAGAAACAGGAAGCTGCAGCTGCTAAGAAGAAGAGTGTTGAGACCAGGAAGCTTATCTTCAAAAGAGCTGAGCAATACGCTAAAGAATACGCCGAGAAGGTTATATTCCCTTTGCTAATTAAGATTGCCTTTTCCTCTGTTGATGGTTGTACTAACGAATAGAGTCTCTTTTCTTTTCCTTTCCATTGTGTAGGACAATGAGTTGATCCGTTTGAAGCGTGAGGCTAAGTTGAAAGGAGGGTTCTATGTTGACCCTGAGGCTAAATTGCTCTTTATCATTCGTATCCGTGGGTAATGTTGTGCTTCTCTTACAGAAGTATATGTTCCAAAACAGTTTCTGTTGTTTACTTACCTGAATTGTTATGTTATACAGAATCAACGCTATTGACCCAAAAACCAAGAAGATTCTTCAGCTCTTGCGTTTGAGACAAGTAAGTCTGAAAGTCTCCTAATTTCATCTAGTTAGTCTTAGGCATCATCATATGATTTCCACTGATGTATTATCTTCAAACTGTGGTATACGTTTGTGCAGATCTTCAATGGCGTGTTCCTTAAGGTGAACAAGGCAACAATCAACATGTTGCGTCGTGTTGAGCCTTACGTTACTTACGGGTATCTCATCTCAATCTCTCTCTTTACTTATCTATATAGAATATGCTCTAAGTTATATCATCTGGTGGTGCAGATACCCGAACTTGAAGAGTGTGAAGGAGCTAATCTACAAGAGGGGTTTTGGAAAGCTGAACCACCAGAGGATAGCACTCACTGACAACTCCATAGTGAATGAAGCTCTAGGAAAGCACAACATCATCTGCGTCGAGGATCTGATCCACGAGATCATGACCGTTGGACCTCACTTCAAGGAAGCCAACAACTTCCTTTGGCCATTCCAGTTGAAGGCACCACTCGGTGGCCTCAAGAAGAAGAGAAACCACTACGTTGAAGGTGGTGATGCTGGAAACAGAGAGAACTTCATCAACGAGCTTGTCAGGAGGATGAACTGATGAATGCCTCCATTCTTTTATCTTCCCCATTTCATAGTTTTTTTTTGTTTGGATCTGAGCGTTTTGTTTTGACCGTGTAATCTTAGTCGAATATAGGCTTTGATTAAATAAACTTTGTTTTGCTTTCTATATTCAATGTTGATCACATATTTGAGTTTAGCTCCCTGACTAGTGATCAACATACGGTTAACACACCTGACAATTACAAGAGCACTTCTTACATAAGCCACTGCAACAGACACTGTTATAACCGGGAACATGATGAGATCAATCTGATTTCGAGTTTAAACAGACAACATGAAGGGGAACAAGTGAGAACGTTTAAGATGAGACAAAGACAACCAGTACATCAAGTTTTTTTTACTAGAGAGGAAGAGAGCTTTGCATTATTCTCCATCATTCCTCTGCAGCACTAGCTGCGTTAAGGTCCACACTTAGATCCAGTTCCTGCAACACAAAACAACACAAAAGGTGATCACTTCCAGCTCGCAGTACATGTGGGGGTTGTTAATGAACAAACCAAACATTTCTAAGAATCTGAGTGTATTACCTTTCCCGTGATCAATTTATACATGTTCAACACATCAACAACAGTTGTATCGAAATGTGTTGTAGCATCATAACTCTGTTTAAGACATGAATAAAAAAATTACTTAATAAACAACCAAGTTTAAAATGCTCGCAAAAAGGGCATAACAAGTGAACAAACCGTTGATATGAAGCAGTTGTCCAAAGTGGGTTCGTTGACAGGCTCGTATCTATCATAGATGTCAAAGAACAACTCATCAACTTGACCAAGAAGGTCAATTCCAGGCTTCAGCTCGGTTTGAGGGTTATCAGTCTCTGCGTCTGTTGACACAAATGCTATGAATTTCCCCTTGGGAGCAACGTTGTGGGAATACGAACAACAGAAGACATACCTGTCAATTTACAACCAAGACGTTATCTATCATTAGCCGAGAAACAAACATTTCAATCGACCTTCAAGTGTAATCAAGAGATAAGGTATCCCAGCAAGCTCAAGACATAATCAGATAAAGCTTAGCTACCACAGCGAATAGTATATGGACCAGACAGTTTACTAAGACTCATTTACTTCTATCAGTGGAACAAGTGGATGAATAAGAGAACTCACATGTCTGATTTGCGACCCAATTGCTTTTGAGGTAGGATGACTTGCACCGAGTGAGAATCATTGGTGTTTGGAATAGGGTGGCTCATAATGGCAATCGCCCTAGCAACCTTGCCAATCTTCCTCACCTGTTTTGAATAGGATTATTAAACTGTCAGTGTAAAGTTTCAACAAATCTATAATGGTTGTCAGTTCATTACCTTGTTGGGCAGGTATGAAGGATCGCAGACAACTTTCTTGCATTTGGCAGTCTCTCCCTCAGACGTAACACCCATAACCTTACCTTCCTCATCGAACTCTACCTGTTATAAATAGTAACAACAGTTTCATGGCTGTCACAAGTTTTCCTTTTGTAAGAAGCAGAGACAGACACGCAAATATGAGGACATACCTTGCACTCAGGTTTATTCAACATGTATGTCCCACCATAGACAGCACTAAGTCGTGCAAATGCCTGAAACAAAGTAAAGTTCAAAGAGAATCCAAAACATAAAAAATAGTTGCACCAACCAAAACGAAGCCACGTATTATTAAAAGAAAAAACCTGAGGCAATTCACCCAACCCATAGAGAGGATAAATATATGGTGAACCTCCTTGGAAACGTGCAAGGGACTCTGCGTAGAGCTGATAAATAAAAATTCAAGCAACAGTGTCAAAAATAAGACAAGGGTGTCCAAAATTTAAAGGGGTCACGAGAGCAGTGTTTACCTTCATTCTCATCACAGTATCATAAGCAGGTTGATGGAGATGGCTATCATTACTGTGAAGTGCCACAGCATGACCAATAAAGTCAATAGTGTTTTCATCAAGACCGAATTTCCTGTCAAAAAAACATTATCAAATAAATTAGCAGCAGATTAGTCTTAAATCAGATTACTGACAAATAATAGAACATGAGCTGCTTACGCAATCAACTCCTTGGTAGTGACTCTCTTCAAATCAACTCCATCATGTGTTTTAGGATCCTTCTCATCATACTCCTGAACATAGCTGAAGAACTTTCCAGCACGACGTTTCTCAAAAATACCCATAAGAGGAGATTTGAGAGCCTCCATTGGAGTTGCTGGCACCTTTTGAACCTGTAAGATTTATTATTATCAAACAGTTAAAAAAAAATGCAAAAAAAAAAAACTACATCAAAGCACTTCTGTGGAAAAAGCTAATCTTGTTACCTTGCCTTTGACGAAGACATAGCTCCCATCAACAGCCTTAAAAGACAGGTACTTGGTCACATCGGTATGAATGAGGACGCGAACAAGCTTGCCATTCGCCATCATAAACTGATCAACCAGATAGAAAGATAAACACTTTTAGTATTAGTAGTACAATGAAGGTAGAAAAGAAGTAGACTAATATCAAAACCTTGGGCATCATGTCAACATTGTAGTCTCTGCTAGAGCCTAAATGAGCAGGAGCCTTATCTTCTCCTCTAAACTTCTTCCACAGCTGTTAAAAGAAAAACATCATCAGTAACACAAGCTAATGACAGAGAAAAAAAAACTAATCTTTAAACATAAAAAAGCAGAGAATATTTTGACCTGATTGAGATTGAGTGATGTTGACTCTCCACCGTAATAGTCATTCCTGTCCATGTGAAGTACCTATTTGAACAAACAAACAAAAAACCACATCTTTAGCTAAGTGAAGACAAGAGATTGGAGATAAAGTAGTAATCAGCGAGATCCATCCGTTGAATCAAAGAAAGGGAGAGAGACCTTGATACCATCGACGGAGAGGAGACCACTGAGGATGCACTCCTTGAGACCAGTACCGAGAACGATAACTTCGTACTCTTCATCCATGATGATGGCTGATGATCTGCTAAAGAAAGATTGACTTTGTTTTTTTGGTAGGAGGAAGGAGGCAAGACCGTCTAGAGAGATCGGCGGTGTGATGACGTGACGTCTATAAAAATACAGAGATATGCTTTGCTTTGTTCAATTACTTTCGAATAAATAAAATCTTCTTTTAGTTTTTTCTTTTTCTCATTTTTTTATTTTTGTTATTGATTAATTACTGGACTGTACTGCAACTATTTTATCTTTGAAAAATACCTTACAATAACTCAAATGTTATTACGAAAATAATTCATAAGAAAAAGAAAATAATAATTAAAATAAATTTTATTAAAGAACAAAATTTACATATATATTTCTAAATTTAATTAGTATTTTTTGGAGATATAGTTTAGAGCCTAAGATTTTGATTTAGAATTATAATATAGAATTTGAAATTTAGAATATATAAAATTTAAAATAAATAATTTAGTAATATCTATTTATATTGAATAAAACATATTTTAATCATTTTCTTCTTTATAAACTATTGTGGTTATAAGAATCTTTAAAAATTAATTTAAGAGATTTACCCCTTATGAAAAATGTGAATTGACTTTTTGTAATGTCATTGTCCAAACAGCTGATTTTAATACCTACTAATAATTCAACTTGCATTTTTCTAAAACAATCGAGTTTTCTAAGGTTAGTAACCCAATTGATTAATCCAAAAAGACAAGTTTGCTTAGAGGCAACCAGGAAATGAAAATAAAGACAATGTCATCTATGACTATGTTACAAAAAAAGAAGACAATGTCATCTAATTATTATTTAAAAATAAATTCTAAAACAGTGTTTCTTCTTGTAAACATTTGTTATTACACAACACACATCTTTCTTCATTGCCCTTTTGCGAAACAGGTCTGGAGCTTGATCCCACTAAAGACGACCTTTGACCCTGACCTCTTCCACTCCTTCGTAGTTGCGGTGGAAAGTCTAACTCCTTTGACTTGTCTCCCACCGTGTGGATCTCCTGGGGATGTGTTTTCTTGGGTTTGTTGGTGCTTGTGGACCACGAGAAACCAGCTTCTATTCGAAGCTCGCCCGGCCTCAGCTCAGATCACAGCTACAAAAGCTCTTACGAATGCGCTGGAATGGTCACAGGCGCAAGTTCCTCTCACCGACGCCTCAAAGGATACTCAGATCGCAGTAACCCTACATTCGATTCCGGCCGACACAGTTACTTGCAGAACGGATGCGGCCTGGAAGAAGGAAACTTCAGAAGCGGGACTGGCATGGATCTTCGACTCTTGCTCTTCGTTGACTGCCTCCGATGGTTGCCAATATCAATCACGAGTCTCCTATGTTCTCATGGCTGAAGGGTTAGCGGTTAGGGAAGCTCTATCCCACGCTCAACACATCGGCATCACCAAAATCTGGATTAAATCAGATTCTCTCTCGCTTGTAAAAGCGATCAATTCGATCTCAAAGCCGAGGATGCTCTACGGAGTATTATCGGACATCAAATCCCTTTCATCTTCCTTTGGTTTTTGTTGTTTCTCTCATATTCCAAGACTTGAGAATGGGCTTGCTGATGGACTAGCAAAAGCTTGTCTCTCCAATGTTGTAACCACTTGGGCCTGAGGCCACATGTTTTTCAATTAAATGGTTGTTAAAAAAAAAAAAAAAAATTGGTTATTACAAATCTGAAAGTGGAAAAACAAATTTATTTATAGTCATTTATAGCAATAAAAAAATATTTTCATATATATAACAATTAAAGAAAAATAAAAATATAGAAGTCAGACAGAACTCGAGGGCAAAGGCACAAGGGTTCCTCTCGACCTCTCAATGAAAATCTCGTCCAGGTTCCTTCCTCATCATCCTCTACCTGTTAGATTCACGATTGGTTGTTTCTAAAGTTTGTTCCTTTTTTTGCAAATGCTGTAACCATTTCTCTTCTTCTCCCTCTTTTAGGGTTTGTTCTTGATTCACCTGAGAAACGCGTCGAGGATTTGACCCACGATGACAGCTTCCGGATTCGGGCATGTGGGTCACTGCTGGTTTTTGGTTTAAGGCTTCAAGTTTTTAGCTTTTGCCTGGAAAAGTTCTGACCTTTATCGCTCTTTGGATCAATCTAGAGTTGGCAGATTGTGCAAGTGGATACAAAGCTTGAGTCTTTTTTTTCTGCTTTTGGAATTGAGGAAGGGATATGGTATAGAGATTTATTGTTATTCTCTGCTTAGCTTTTTTGGGAGAAAGAAGTTTTTGGGTTCTTGAGGTTTTTGATGGAGAAGGAGAGCGATGATGGGTTATACCCTGATGAGCCTTTTGGTTCCGAGGAGATCACTGCTCAGTCTTCAATGGAAGACTTGCAGGAGGACTTCACGGTTGAGAAAGGTGAAGGGAGTGGTGGTGTTGTTTTCGCCAGAGAGGCACCTTGCAGTGCAAAGAAACTAAAGTACAGTGGTGATGATGTTGATGTTCTTCTGGAGAAGGGGAGTGTAGGGAAAGAGAAGAAGCTTAACAGACAGGACAGAATCGAATTGGGACGACTCTTCCAAGGTGCTGTTAGCTCTCAGGACTGGGAACTCTCCGAGAGGATGATTGGTTTGGCTGATCTACAGACTTTGAATGATCTCTTGTGTATTAGTCTAGATTCTATTTGGTTCTTGACCACTGAGGGAGAGTTAGAGGGTATCACTGGATTGATTGGGAAGATCATATGTCATGGTGCTCATGACTATACTAGAGCTACACTCAGAACTTCATTTCTTGCTTCATGTGTTTCATCTTGTCAGAGCAGGACAGTGAGTCTTTCTGATAGTGTAGCTGTAATGGCTCAAAGGTACGCTTAGAGTTTGCTTATTTTGTTTAGATCTTATACATATCTCTTATCCAGGTTACATTGGGTTAGCTAGGAAGGGTGGTGAGAGTGAGACACCCTTCCTTTATAAATCCATTTTTGTTTTTTTGTTTCATCTCGGCTTATCCAGGTTACATGAGCGTCTTCAAGAGTGTAACGGTGATGAGGTTCTTAAAGCAGAAGCAAGTACCAAAGTTCAGAAGTTTACTGAATGGGCCCTCAAATGCATAGGTTTCCACTCTCGTTGCCATGGCGCTAGAAATAAAGCTGGCCAGGACTCTGCTGCAGAGATCCAACTCCAGCTTTCTGCTTTCAAGACGTTCTTAGATCTTGCAGGAAACCATCTGACAGGAAAGGATTTCACAGAAGCCTTTGATGCAGCTTGTTTTCCACTGACGCTGTTCTCTACCTCTTTTCATCCTGGCTGGGCTTCTGGAATCTCAGCTACTGTGGTACATGGATTGCTCGGTATGCTGGTGGAAGGAGGAGCAGATAACGTGAATCAGTGCTTTCTTGAAGCTTCTCGTTTTGGTAGCACAGAGCTTGTGCGCATCTTGTTGCAGGTAACTCACTCTCTTTGGCTAATGAGGTTTCTTTGTGCATTCTAACTTTATCTCTCTCTGTGGTGCAGATTGCTCAAAGGAATAGCTTAGACGTGGATGTTGACTTAGCATTGGGTTTTGCTTCCCACTATAGTAAGATTGAAACTATGGACTGCCTTGTGGAAGAAGGTCACGCCATGGCTTTCTTGGGTCCTTTGATGAGAGCAGCGGAGAGAGGTTGTATGCAAGTTGTGGAATGGTTTGTGAAAAGAGGCTGCCGTGAAATGGAGCTATGCTTGGCTCTCACAGCCGCCACTTCGAGCAGCCAGGTCGAGATCGCAGCTTATCTCCTTCCTCATGTACCAAGACCCGTCCTCACTGCTCTCAGCATCGAGATCCTCAAAGCAGCTGGTGAAAGAAGCGATGGTTCTCTCTACGGAGTAGAGTTTCTCCTCAAATCAGACTTCCTCGGTGATCCGGTAGCCACTTACTCAGTTGCAGACACCATTGCAAAGTCAGAAGACGAGTCTGTTCCTTCGGAGCTGAAAACGTTTCTCCAAGAACACTGGTCAGAGGCTGCATTCAGCCAAGGGTTGGAGGAAAGCCGCGAGAACTTCATGAACTTCATGAGGGTTTTGAAGATTGGCGAGTCTGCTATACGTCTGAAGGACCTCCCAGGTCCATTGAGAGTTGCAGTCGCTTACATGCCACTGTACAGAGAGTGTGTGAAAGCAGGAGGGAGTTTACTCTCACAGAGACTAAGGGGACAGCTCATTGAAGCGGTGAAGCAGCTTCAAGGCTTTGATGTGGTGGACACAGAGGAAGTATACAAAGGTCATCAGCATCATCAGCTCATGGCAGTGTTGGAGCATCACCTTCCGCTTTTTTTGGTCAAAGCTTCTTCTTCACACTGAGCAATAAATTGGATCCAGCACCTGAGTTATCCGGGTTTAACCTTTGCCCATTTCTTTAATTAAAAATAAGAACTAAATAAAACAAATCATATACCTCTAGAGATTTGGAACCGGATCCAGGGTTTGGATTATGATGAAAGGAGCTTTCTATGAAACTAACTTGCTATGAGAATGTCTTTGTCAAGTCTCTTAAACGGTTCCTAACCCATGGGAGAAGATGATATCCAAAACGTTTCTATAATATTATTATTACATCTAAAAAATAAATAAGACACAGTCTTGCTTCTGTCTCTGACTTTGTCTCCTATGATCAATGAATGTAAAATCTTTCACCTTTTACTCTACTCCCATCTTCAGACCATTATTGACTAAGTCATGCAATTGTATGGTAATAATCGGTAGGCGATAACTTACGTGATTTGTATAAGCCAAACAACTACGTGAATTTTTGGAGTCTAGGCAGATTATTTGGGATCTAAACAAATTGTTTTGATGAATTATAGTAATACATATACAAAAGAAAACTAGACAAACTTGTAAACTTATATTAATCTTGTTTATTTGATTTAACCGATTTACACTAATTTGGATTGAGTTAATTACACAAATTTAAATGAGTTAAACTAAACAGAATTCGGATTTTGATAATAATAATATTCCATAAAATAAAAAGTTTTACAAATGAAATATAGTTATACAAAATCTCTTCCTCTGGAACGTTTTTTTATGTAATGGAAAAAATTAACAAAACTAGACAAAACAGAAAGCGTTATGTTACATGTAAGAGCGTGTTGTTACATGTTTGGCATTAAAGAAGAAGAAGAAGGCATTAAAGCAAGAACCATAAGCAAAACCATAATCCCAATAGGAATGAGGAGCAGCATGAAGGGAGGAGGAGGCAATGGTGGAAGAATCAAGGGAAGGATCAAGAGAGATGCTGTGAGACCAACAAGAACAAGCACTGACTCTAAACTGAAGTAACTCGCCGTTATTAGCTTCCTCGGTCTGCTGCTCTGAGAGGACGACAATGTCCCGAAATGTTCTTGGTTACTCATCATAGGAGCTTGAGCTGATCCGCGGGAACTCCTGTCGTTTTGGTTATCTCTTCTCGTATCCATGTTTTTCTTGTTGTTGATGTTGGTCGAAGAATATTGGTGTTGAATGTTTACCATGTCGCTTTGTAGACTGGAGATTTCACGGCTCATCTAAAAGAGAAAGAGTTTCTTATTCTTGAGGGCTGGGAGAAGATTTTCTTGAGAAAGCAATAAAGTGTTAAGTTCTTAGAAATAAACTCCTTGAGCAAAGTTGGTGATATAGAGTTTGGTATAAAAGCTAGTAAGAAGATATCAAAGTGAAGAAGATGACAAGTTGCAATACAAAGAAAGCAAGGAGGAGATAAATACTTTGGGACTAGACTATAGAATCAGGAAAGAGAAGAAGGTTCAATGAATTTACAGATTTTCTTTTAGCAATAGTAATTTTTAAATAGAACTTACATTTTTAATTTAAATTTTTCTCCTTTTGGGCTGACAAGTGTTGCAAGCAAGTTGCTGATTCTTGAAGGTATGCAAAATTAAAAGTTTAGACTTCGAATGAATGTCATTCAACGGCCTCAGCCGCATTGCACCGAGTTAATAAAACAATTTTTTTTACGTATACCCATTTTTATATGTTTTTATTACTGTTAGAATTTACATTGTTAATATCCAGACCCTTCAAATACTTTGAGTCTCTTTCCATTTTCAAGATCACAATTGGTTCTTTTTCTCTAGACACTTTATCTGTCTTCCTTAAAGTTGGATATGAGGTAGGCGAGAATTTATTTTAGGTAAGCGTCTGCCTGAAGTGTAAATTTGAGTTTGCTTTTGGGGAATATTCAATGGTGTTTTAGTTAGACTAATCTAAGACTTTAACATTGTTATACTCTATTGTAGCCAGTTGACCAGAAAAAAAGTAGTGTTATTCCTTTGTGAGTTGTAGGCTTTATTTGTCTCTTATTATTTATGAGATTTTATAGTAATGGGTGGTGGTGGTACGAAAACAAATAAAATGTAAACCACTTGATGTTTTAGACAAACAAAAAGGCTTAGTTTCTTGATTTTGAAATGTGCTTGCGATATTTATGGCTTGATTGACCGTTCGACATGATCGTGATAACACACTTCATATGCAAGAAGATTAACCACTAAAATGCTACAAACAAATAATTAAACATTGACAAATATTATAAACTTTTGAAAGTGGTCACCTTAATCTGTGTTCTATATGCATTGTTTATTACAGTAATACCATTATCATTCAGGGTTGTAATCTATTGGAACTTTTTTTTGAAACAGTAATCTATTGAAACTATGGATGAAAAAAAACAAAGTAGAGATTCGATTTCATCTAATCATCTGCACTAGAGGTGGATTCAAGGGATAATAATGATTAATATATTGAATGTTGTGAAATTACCAATTTAATCTGACAAGATAAATTCAAAGAAAACTTATCAAAGAGTCTGTGTATATAAATTATATAGCTTCTGCGTAATAATAATGCTGTCTATGTTTATCGATATATTAGGACCCATATTGTTATATATATTATTTTCTTCAGCATTTCATATGGTGGATATATCATATTATCGTTTTCCTAGCGGGACAGTTGGTCTAGTATAGATATATATTTTTGGGTTTAATTTTTTCTAATCGTTAAACTTCTTTTTTGCTCGTATCATTTTGCAAATATTAATAGTTAAGACTAATGCGAATTTCTGCATTTTACATGATACATTTGGTTGCGTGATTAACGAGGGACAATGTCAATATGTTCTCGTAAGCAGTTCGTGTATGGCCTTTCGGGTATTAACCTATATTAACCAATCGAAAGGTTACCAATAACATTTCTTACTTTTCTAAATTTAATGAATCGCACACACTATACAACAACAAGACCAAACTATTAAATGACATCATTATTCTAATTGACACCAAACTGTAAAGACATCAAGACGTTACCCCGTCGTAAATAAAACAAAACTTAATCACCATACACTGATAAAATATGATGCATGCAGACTTGAAATCTTGTGAATAAATTAGTTTTAAAGAGTTACAAAATATTATATATCTTTCAGACTAAAAGATATCCAACTTATCTTGCGGATATTTACTTGATCCTATAGTTAGGATCGATCCGACACATTTGAGTAGTTGTGTACAGAGATCGAGCTCAATCACTTATCCAGATCGAAAAGATTTTTATTCGTAGGCAAAACCAAGAAAGATATATTATGTCAAAAAAAAACCAAGAAAGATATATTCATTTTTTAAAGGTGAACAAAACAACATGTTGATTATTATACAGAAGGGCTGTAGATTCTATTCGTATTAGTATAATTTTAAGAAATTAGAAAACAAATAAATGGTGGAAAGGGAAAGCTATTTAGAAATGGCAACCCATGAATGATTTGCATTGAACATCGCAAACCCTTCTTCTAAAGATTGCATGTCTAGTGGTTGTGGACCAGTTGCAACAACATTCAATAAAATATAACTACTTTATAGAACTATCATACAATTTTAATAATACGTATGCATTATTATCTCACTATCGAGTTTATATGACATGCCCACAGTTTCATCACATATTTTGAGTAATATTGATCGTATTTCCATAATATGAATATCCTTTGATTTCTTTCTGATAGTTCTACTTTCCGACTAGAGATATATTGAAATAGTATATAGTACTATATAAGATTAGCTAAAAACAAGGCCGGTTCTGAGCCAAGCCTATCAAAATATTTGTCTTAAGCTTTCAAAATTTTTGAAATTTTTTATATAGATAAAAGTTTCTAAATTTATAAAAAATAAAAATTTAGATTTCTAAAATTTTAAATTATCTTTTTACTCGTCTACGATCCTTAAAATTTTAAGGCCGGCCATGGCTAAAAACGTCAATGAAACAGTTAGATACCCAATGGTTTCAGAAAGGTATATAATATGGATGAAACGGCACATGTCAATATCACGTGGCTAGCTCGTTCCCATCGATTCAATGCATATCTCGACCAACTTGGCTTATTAATATTCCTCGTATAGCTCTTCAATCTTTTTCTTCTACGTTATACATTTTGAGTTTTTTTTCATACACATTACCTTTCTCTTCATCACCTAATCCATATATGATATAACCATTATATATTCGATAACTAATTGATAAAGTAATCTCTACAGTGCCATTCATAGACAAAGCAAAAGTATTTACGTCAGGGCGACCCTCTTTCTCCTTACCTGTTCATCTTGTGTACAGAAGTTCTATCGGGTCTCTGCAAACAAGCACAGAACAACGGCACACTTCAAGGAGTTAAGGTCGCCCGCAACTGCCCCCCAATCAACCACCTCCTCTTCGCGGATGACACTATGTTCTTTTGCAAATCCAACCCGACGAGCTGCACTGCCCTCGCTTCCGTCTTGTCTCGATATGAGCAGGCCTCGGGTCAGAGTATCAACTGCAACAAATCAGCCATCACCTTTTCCGCGAAGACAAAACCGGAAGTGAAAGCCCGGGTTAAGGCAACTCTCCATATAGCTTCCGAGGGTGGGATTGGAAAGTACTTGGGACTCCCGGAGCACTTCGGGAGGAGGAAGAGGGACATCTTTGCGGCTCTAGTTGACCGTATTAGACAACGAGCGCATGGCTGGTCAGCCAAGTACCTGTCGGGGGCGGGGAAAATGGTCCTCCTGAAATCGGTACTAGCGGCTATGCCATCTTACGCTATGTCGTGCTTCAAACTCCCGCAATCCCTCTGCAAACAAATCCAGTCTGTTCTCACTCGATTCTGGTGGGATGCGAGTCCGGAGGTGAAAAAGATGTGTTGGGTTGCATGGGATACTCTCACTCTTCCGAAATCTGTGGGGGGACTTGGATTTAGAGACATCCAGATTTTCAACGATGCCTTGTTGGCAAAGAACGCCTGGCGAATCCTACAGCAACCTGACTCGCTCCTCGGACAAACCCTATTAGGCAAATACTGTTTCGAACGTGATTTCCTTGATTATTCACCTCCGAGTAACGCTTCTCATGGGTGGAGGAGCGTTCTAGCAGGCAGGGCAGTATTAAAACAAGGCATGGGATGGCTAGTTGGGGACGGCAAGAGCATCTCGATGTGGAACAATGACTGGCTCTACTTCAAATCCCCGGTTAGGCCAATAGGTCCCCCTCCTCTTAGCAGCAAGAATATGGTGGTTGCTGACCTCTTAGACTCTACGACTCGTGACTGGAGCCTGGAGGCTATTCGTCTCCATCTACCACAATATGAGGTAATGATCAGACACATTGTCCCGAGCTCCTTGGGAATGAAAGACAAGCTGGTCTGGCTTCCTAATATTTCAGGCTCCTATTCAACTAAGTCCGGCTATGCTATTTCAAAGCTTAACGCTACCCCTGCAGCAAACAGAGAGCCCATCAAATGGAAACAGAACATCTGGAATGTTAAGTGTTTGCCTAAAATCAAGCACTTTTTGTGGAAAGTGGCAAACCAGGCTCTCCCAGTTGGAAGCAACCTGGCTAAACGAGGCCTTAATTCGAACACCCTATGTAAGAGATGCGGTGCAGCTGAGAACGAGGTCCACGTTCTGTTCTCCTGCCCCTTTGCCTCTCGCGTGTGGGATCTTGTCCCAGTTTCGATAAAACCAGCTTTACATCCAACTGCTGAAGTCCAGCACTTACTTCAGGCGTGTAAGGAGACCGTCAATCTTCCTCCTATAGGTATCTCTACTCCTCTATACCCCTGGCTGTTATGGAATCTGTGGGTTGGCAGGAATAAATTCATTTTTGAAGACAAACGAGCGACAGAGGCGGAAATTGTTCTTAAGGCCGTGAGAGAAGCCAAAGCTTGGAGTTATGCCCAAGAAAAGGTTACTGTCATTAAATTCCCGGTCCCTCAGTCCGTACCACCAAGGATGCACCGTGTCTCAGCCTCCAAATGCCACTCTGATGCGGCCTGGATGGCGGACACTTGTGATAGTGGACAAGGATGGATCATCAATAACCCTTTGGGTATTATGGTCAAACAGGGCGAGACTTACCGTCGGTTTGTGGCCTCCCCCCTTATGGCTGAAGCACTTGCAATGAAGGCAGCACTCTCCGACGCCGCTGCTCTTGGTATCAAAGACTTGGAATGTTACTCAGACTCCAAAGTCCTCATCACTCTTCTTACGGATAGGTCTCCTTCCGTGGAACTTCAGGGTATCCTCCACGACATTACTGTGTTGAGTTCTGCCTTTGAATTTATCTCTTTCTTTTATGTTCCTCGAGCTTGTAATGTTGATGCTGATCGTTTAGCGAAGTCAGCTCTTGTAGACTCTCAAGCTTACCCTTAGGGTAATGACTCTTTTAAGTTTAATATAAGTAAGGTTTGACAAAAAAAAAAAATATGGGAACATATATAATTTTGTAATGAAGTATGAGCAAAGATATGACCAGTCTGAAAAGGGAATTAAAAGGATGGTGGTAACAGAAATAAAAATTCATGCATCTGATAATGAAGGTATTGGATTCATTGCATGTGTGGACATCTATATATATACCAAAAACATGAAAAGCTAAAAAAAATACTTCGTATAAAATATTAAATAAAAGGAATAACGTCGTTTTTCTTTGTCACTGAAAGGAATAACATCAAAAAAAAAAAGGAATAACATCAATAAAGAGTAAAAATGAAATATGATTGGATAAATATGGAGTGACTAGGGCCCAAGATGGCAAACAATAAACACGGTGGCTGCTCTGTTTTGATACAAATCTTCAAACTCTGTGTGCTCCCTTGATAAAAATCTAATGCCTTTTTTTTTTAACCTGATTTAAACTTTTTAAATAGTGTGGTTGCTTTTTTCTTTTTTTTTTTTGTCACAAAAAAAATAGTGTGGTTGCTTAGACCAATGAAAATGTCCATCTGTATAGACTGTATTTCTCAAGGCATCTTGATTTTTGACAACATTGTCTGGTTCAAACTTCAAACTTCATTTCATTTTAAAAAGTTATTTTCTCAAGTTGGGAATATTTGAAAGTAATTGGTCAAAAAGACTTTTGTTTTGAATGTTTTTAATCCTGAGGATGATTAAGTGTATTATTCCAACTAGGCCTGTAGTTTCGGTTAGTTCAGAGTTTTTGGGTCAGTTAATCCGTAATTTGGTCAGTTCGGTTTGGCCAAAATTTATTGAATTAATTTACTAGTTTGGTTCGGTGTTTTGATTAATTTGGTTTCAAAAATTTACACCAAATTAAACCAAAATGTTCGAATTCAACAAAAAAATGGATTATATTATATTGTAGGCAAACAATGTATAATCATTCTATATTGAATTCAATGAATTCTCAATTTAAATTAGTAAATGTTTATTTTCATTTGATTATTTCAGTTCAGATTTTAGTAAAGTGGATTAGTTTGGTTTAAAATTTGTATATAGTTTGATAAAATTTTGTTTGCCTTTTTTAGAAAACCAACTAACCAAGTACTAAATCGAATCGAAAACATTTTTTAAAAAATTGTCAGACTAAACCAAACCTCTGACAAGTTAAAAAAAAAAAATTGAACCGAACCTAACTTCGATCGGTTGATAATCGCAGGCCTACTTCCAACCTTTTGACTCCTCTAGTTACCTCTGTGGCTCTGTGATTCATCTTTTGGTCCATTCCCTCGATCCAACCTGCTACTACTCAGTGTCTTATTAGGACAATCGTAACCCACTTAGTACTGAAAAACGCGTTTATTAAAAACGTTTATGACGATCAAAACGTTTGATTTCAGTTCCAAGGAAAAAAAAAACACGTAACAACATTCAGAACCAAGTCTCTCAAAAAAAAAAGATGCATTTGAAGACATTATTGTAACTTGTTCTATCAAGATCACATCTTGGCTTCTCTAGCAGCCAATCGCTTCTTCTTCTTCTTGACACTAGCAGACTTGTAACCACCTTTGCACGGCTTCCCCCAAGGGCTAACCGACGTCCTACCTCTGCTTCCACTACTTTTGCTTTTCCCTTCACCACCACCATGTGGATGGTCACACGGATTCATCGCCACTCCTCTCACTTTCGGTCTTATCCCCAGCCACCTACTCTGTCCTGCTTTATACAGCTTCTTCACTCCATGAGACGGGTTCGACACTGTACCGATGGTAGCACGGCACCTGGCGTTGATCCACCTGGTGTCGCCTGAAGGAAGCTTGATCAAGCACCTCCCCGAAGCAGGCTCCTTGAGGATCTTGGCGTTTGTTCCCGCGGCTCGTACTAGCTTGGCGCCTTGACCAGGGTTCATCTCGATGTTGTGGATGATTGTTCCTATGCGCATCATTCCAAGCGGCATGGAGCTTCCTATCATTGAGTTGATGTCCATGTGAAGCATCTTTTCTTCCATTTCCGCCACCAGTGTTTTGTTCTGCACATCACCAAAACCTGCCAAAATAAATACCAAAAAAACTAAAACCAGAGGCCTTGGAAGTGACTCTTGTCACCATATCCAAAAGAAAGACACGAGAGCTAACTCTGGGACTAGCATATAAACAATATATGGGGATGATCTCCTTTGACTAAGTTAGGAGATGTAATATCAACATAACTCAATCCTACTTATTACAGAAACAACTAATACAGACAGTATACATGACCATAACACAAGCCCCATAAAGTACCTACATGCATTGGGTTTTATGTTACTTGATTCATCGTTTTGAATACAACAATAAAGAGATCTACTTTGAGGCACTAACACCAGAGTTATGAAAAGAATGTAGCACCAGATTTAGGAAATGCTAGCACTCAGTTTACTAAATCCGAAACAAGAGATGTAATGCAATGATCATGAATTCTTCTTCCATAACAAGAATTATCTCAACATTCGAGTACTCTCAGTTTTACTAAATCTGTTTATCATCTCATAGAGAAAGGCATAAGGCTTACCAAACCCACAAAAGAGGGTAATACCAATACATCAGTTTGAGCATAAAACGCGAGAGAGCAACAACAACAACAGTATCGAAAAAATAACATTAATGAAAACACATCTCGCTGCTGAACCTGATTCCTCCTCAAGGATACACCATCCTACTACACATCACCACTTTCCAAAACTAACTGAAAACTGATTCCATCTTAGCAATAATTTTAATTGTTCAAGCAGAAAGTTATAAAAAAAAATTCACAGAAGACAAGAAATTTCAGGACATGATCATGTTTCTTGACATAAGGCAATAAGAAGTATCGTTGGAAACTAAAAAAAAAAAATCAAAATCAAAAGCAACGTTTTTGCTTCTCAGAAACAAACAGGGAAAGTCAAACTAGTACCTGTGGAGAAGCTGCGAAATGCTGGACGAACAAGGCTATTGAACACAGAAGAAGAAGAAGAAGAAGAAGCTCGAGCTCTGCATAACGCCACAAGGGCCGACATGATTTTTTTTTGCACTCTCTCTATCTCCAACCTATCAAACAAACAAACAACAACATTAACAGTGCTTCTATCATTTCAATCGACGCAGATAACTAAATCTTCACAAACGATATCAGATTCCAAGTCTAAAAAACTTTACGATTACTGCAAAACCGATAGAGAATCCTTCTTGGGTTCTGCGATTAGCACGACAAACCTGAGAGAGAGAGAAGCTGAAACGACGAAGCTAGAACAAACGCGGCGACGGCGAGGAAGAAGTGGGGGAACAAAAAAGGGTTCAACTTCCTAAACCTTTACAATAAACCGGTTCAAACCACCCGGTTTAGACCCTAACTCAGAAAAACACTCTCCCTCTCTCTCTACTCTAGACTTAGGGGCGGCTTTTCTCTCCTCTAATCGCTAAACCCTTTCCAGGCGACAAAAAGAAACCATTTTTCTCATCACCCATTTCATCTCCTCACCAAAAGTCGCAACCTTTCCTCCAGAAATGAGCTATCTCCTCCTCCCCAGAAACAAAAAGCTCTCATCTTTCATCACAAGACACTACCCAATCCTCAAAACCCTGATAACAAACCCATCTCCGATCCTAAACCCCATCTCTCACTATTCAACCCAATCCTCCTCCTCCAAGTTCCCAGAATACGAGATGCCCACCGTCACATGGGGAGTGATCCAAGGCAAAAAAGAGAAACTCGTCAACCGCGTCAAAATCTGCGACTACCTCAAAACCCTCGGCGTAATCACCGACGAGCTCGAATCAATCGAGCTCCCTTCCACCCTCGACGTCATCTCCGAGCGCGTCGAGTTCCTCCAGAAACTCGGCCTCACCATCGACGACATCAACGAGTACCCCCTCATGCTCGGCTGCAGCGTCCGCAAGAACCTCATCCCCGTCCTCGCCTACCTCGAAAAAACCGGCATCTCCAGATCCAAGCTCGGAGAGTTCGTCAAGAACTACCCTCAGGTCCTCCACGCCAGCGTCGTCGTCGAGCTAGCCCCCGTCGTCAAGTTCCTCAGAGGCCTCGACGTGGAGAGGCAGGATCTTGGTTACGTTCTGATGAAGTACCCCGAGCTTCTAGGGTTTAAGCTCGAAGGTACCATGAGCACTTCCGTCGCTTATCTCGTGAGTATCGGTGTCAGTCCGAGAGACATTGGTCCTATGGTCACTCAGTATCCTTACCTCTTAGGGATGAGAGTTGGTACAATGATCAAACCTCTTGTTGATTATTTAATCTCCATCGGTTTACCGAAGAAGATAGTCGCGAGGATGCTTGAGAAGCGAGCTTATGTGATAGGTTATAGTCTCGAGGAGACTGTTAAACCGAACGTGGAGTGTTTGGTTAGTTTTGGCGTCAGGAGAGAGATGCTTCCTTTGGTTATAGCGCAGTACCCTCAGATTCTTGGTTTACCTGTTAAGGCCAAGATGTCAACGCAGCAGTACTTTTTCAGCTTGAAGCTCAAGGTTGATCCCGAGGGGTTCGCGCGCGTTGTCGAGAAGATGCCGCAGGTTGTGAGTCTTAAGCAGAGCGTGGTGATGAAACCGGTTGAGTTTCTGTTGGGGAGAGCGTTTAAGGTCGAGGACGTTGCGAGGATGGTTGTGAGGTGTCCTCAGATACTCTGTTCGAGAGTTGAGCTGATGAAGAATAGCTATTACTTTTACAAGACGGAGATGGGGAGGCCGATGAAGGAGCTGGTGGAGTATCCTGAGTATTTTACTTACGGGTTGGAGTCGAGGATTAAGCCTAGGTACCAGAAGCTGCAGGGGAAAGGGATTAGGAGTTCGTTGAACTGGTTCTTGAATTGTAGTGACCAGAGGTTTGAGGAACGGTTGGAAGGTAACTTTATCGATGCGGATACTAGTGAAGGTCCGGTGTTTGACATGGGTGGGAAGTTGGAGATGCCTGGTGGTGGTGGTGAGGTTGTGTCTGATGAAGATGATGATGATGAGAGTGATGATGATGAAGTTTTATATAGACGCACTCTCACTTTGTAGAGGTAGCTATTGTTACTCTCTGCGTTTGAGAGACTAGAGTTTTGGAAGTGGATTTTGTCTTCTTTGTTCTCTCTCTGTTTCACTTCATGGTTTAAGCTGTTTCTCATGAGGTCCTCTTATGAAACCTAATCACTTTTTATTACGTTTTGTAGATTTTATAGCATGTTTTGTATCGTATCTTGTGGACAACGAACAAGTATGAATATATAATACCAACGTTCAAAATATATCTTGTGGACAACGAACAAGTATATGAATATATGGTAGAGTTGTGGCGACTAAATTGATTACAACTATAGTTGTTTGGACATTTGATCCCACAAGTTTTCATTTTCTCGTTTAAACCCCAACATTAATACATTTCTACAACAACCCCCTAGTGTTTCTACCGTAAACTTTACGATATCAGAAGATTATCGCAAGATATCGAATATTTTACATGATCAATATCACACATCTTTGTAGTATAAACCAAGCAACACGCTGAGAGAAAAAAAGGTTCGAGTTTCCTATTTTCTTGAATTCATAATAATTATATTATTGACCTGAGATGCAAGAAAACAAACGATGGCTCTTGTATCTCACGAGTTGACCTTCCCGTGGCGGTGAACAACTCTTCTCCCTAGCTCCGGTGCTGCTGCTTCTTTTTATTTCCCGGCTTGATAACGATGAGAAGTCTCCCATGGACCAGCGACGGCGATGGTGACCTTCTACGTTTGTTTCGGTGTCAGAAACGAAGTTGTAAGAGTCACGAGTTGTGGTGGAGGAGGAGAGACACTCGTAACGACGGCGAGTTAGGTTCTTCTTCACGGCCCTGAACGCCATTGGTATCAAGCCATCCATTGAAACCAACTTTTATCTTCTTTCTTTCTTCTGGTTCTTTTTAATATATGAAGAAGAGGTCTTGTTGTTTATTCAAAGGGTATATTGATTATTGATTATTGATTATTATGGGTTTGGTGCTTAGTTACCTTCCACTTTCTTCATTTGTATATTTCTTTATTTGAGTTTTGTTTCTTCTTTTTGGTTTCTCTGTCAATTTGTTATAGTTTGGTCTTCTCATATTATGTTTGGAGTTCCACAGCCACACACAAAAAAGTATATTAAGAAAATGATTCTTTTCTGATGATTTTGTATGATATCTTATGTTTATGATAAAACATTATGATTTTATACGCCCAAAAACTTACATGAAAGAAAATTATTTATTACACGTTGTTTTTGTGTTTTATACCTGAGTTATGGTAAAGTATATGTTTTTTTTTTGTATTATTTGTGTTAACATTTCAAAAGTTTTAGCATGTTACGACATATATCACAACTTTGTATATTTACCATTATTTTAGATTAACATGTTGTGGATTAACTAGCATTGGTGGAATGATATAACAGAAATATTTATTTTGTCAACGAGTTAACAGTTGCTTAATAACAAACTTGTAAATCATGATTGTTTACTGCCTATGGATAAACTTAAGATAAAAATGGGTTTGTGAATTGTGATTGAGACCTAACAAAAGTCCAACCCGTAACTTCTTTTTAATATTCATTCAGTTGTTGGAAACGTTATCATCTATCTCATCTTTGACTCGGTATTTGTGTATATAGCCGAAAATCCTAACAAAAAAAAATAATTAAGATTTTTGTGAGACTTTTTTTGTGTTTGTTTGCTGAAGGAGACGGATTCAAGATAACCTTACGCTAGTGAATAAAAATTACTATATTTCAATAAGCAAACTTGCTTGTATATAGTAATGAGGAATCACACTATAATATATGTTTTACACGAGGCGAATCTCTGTGATTTTACTTGTTGGATAAAACGAACTTGTTTAGAAACTGTCTTGATCATGACATTTTTGTTTTTTTTTTTGAAAAAGAGATCATGACATTTTTCACAACATATCAAGAAGTCCACGAGCTGGAGCTGAATCCAATTCTATAAGAAATGAAATTAAAGTTGGCCTTTAACGCGAGCATATGTTCACCAAGTTTCCAAGTCACAACATCAAAAACTAATAACGGTTGCGTCCTCTGAGAACTATAAGAGTGATGACAACGACAAAGTTGATGATGGTTCTTACGCTAAAGAAACACAATCTGTATTAAATTAATCATAATGCAACATTTTTTATTTGATTATGGGAATTAAGAAAGAACACTTACCATTAAAGTAGAAACATTCTATTTTTGTTGTAAAATTTTAAACTTAAGAGAAAAAGTTTTGCTGGTAAAAAAAACATTCCAAATTTCACTTTAATCATTTATACTCAAATTTTAACCATGACAATGTAGAAATGAAAAATGTGAATTTTATAGTAACACAATGTATAGACTAGAATCTAGACAATAATCATTTGATATTCAAATATACACTTAGAAACATCTTATTAATACAAGTTAACAAAAAGAAGTAAAAAGGTGAAAAAGAAAACTGGAAAACAAAACAGAGAGATTTCATTTGCACCACAAACGTTGAATCACTCCATCTATCAGATTAAGATGCATCAAACACTTCAAATTCACACTTCTCTTGTTCAAAACCTCCAAGTTTACTTCACCTCTCAGTTTAGCTCCAACCTTGAGGACAATCAACCCTCTCTTAATATCGTTCTTGAACCAAACAGATGGTGCATGATCCTCTCTATAACTCACTTGTGTCACAACCTCTGTTCTTGTGGCACTATATGCACCCACTCGTTGTCCATTAATCTTCATCTCACCAACAACACGACCGTTGTACCAGATATTTCCTTTACTAGCAGGAAACTCAAAGAAGCCGAAGTTCGGATTCTCGATTCTGACCTCCATAGCTAGTGTCGCGTTGAAATAAGGCGAGGATGATGATGATGCATCATTGTACCTGAGGCTTGTTACAGCCACAGATTTCAAGCTTGCTTCAAGTGGCTTGGCTATGACAAAGAAACCGATGACGATGAAGAGGCTGAGCAGAATGCAAAGCCCTAGAAGGGTATAGATGATGATGTTACCGGTGCTATCACTCTCTTTTGCAGGAGCTTCATCAACATATTTGCTCTTGGCATAGCCTGACATTCTTCCTGGAGATGGTTCAGTTACTAGATAATGACAAGAATGGGAAGATTATGTCTATATAAATACCGTTAAGAGAAACTAGATGACATCAATGAACAAAACCAATTCCAAAAAAGAAATGTTTTTAATGCGTGGGAAATGGAGAGAATGAATAGGCTAATTCTTGATCAGCATGACAATGGAAGATGATGTGTGAGTTTCCTAAACAAGTAAGAGATGCTTAAAAGAATCTTCTTAGCTTTGTTTCACCTTAAAGACTTTAAAATCTTTTGATTTACACGGCCTGGTGACAAGGAAAGGTATCAAAAGAAGGCTTTGCAAGTAACAAACTTTTATAGAAGAAACCAAAAGATAAGAATGTTGGTAGCAATGTGAACACTCAATCCTATGAGAACTGAGCAATCAAACATTCTGTGAGTTACCGAAAGACTAAAGAATCTAAAAATTCTCAAAAGCTTGGCCTTTTAAAAAAAACTGGAGCAAAGGAAAGGTATCTGGTAAAGCAGGTATCTAACTTTCAGCTCAAAGATGCTGAAACAACAAATGTCCTTTTATTATTTTGAGAAATGAAAAACATGTTTTATTGGTTTAACAAAACATAACTATAAAGTATTTCAAATATTCTGATGTGCTCAGAAACAAGAATTGCTGTTTTATAAGTGGAAAAATGTGAAGAAAACAAAGAGAGAAACACACAACAACAGGAAGGAAAGTTCCTGCAGCTAGCTACTACCTGCTAACGTGAACATATACTTACAAAGGAAAACATATGCTTGAAACTAATGGTCTAGGAAGTTAACTCTTGTTGTTGTAACATGCCATCCAATTTGAATCCTCAGAACATATCAGACCACCACCACCATCAGTGCTTATTGACTCCGCAGCAGAGCATGGAAGCAATTTTCTTCCTTCTTTATCAAACTCAGTATCTGTAGTCAGTTGGGGTTTCAGTTGAAGCAAATGGCTATTTGTTTCTTCACTCTGTGATACTCTCACATGTGTCCTTGACGCTCTCTCCCGTGTAACACGAGGACCCCTGTCAACTAAACCTCTCTGAAACCGTGACAGATCAATGGAATCAGAAGATGTGGCCAAAGAGTCAAAGTTGAAACTTGAACTGCTCGGTTCATGTGGTGACAATTTGGTTGACTGAAGAGTCGCTGTCAGTGATTCCAGTTCTGAACCAACCTCATGTTTGGTGTCAGCTTGGGAAGACGAGAGTCTGAAGTAACTGTCAAAGCTTGAGATGGACTCTGGTGTTTGAATAACATTCTCGCTTCCCAGTGTATCAACAGATAAGGGAGACCTTTTGTCTCCTCCCAAATGCTCAGAAGGATCTTCTAGCTCACACTTAGGGGATGAAAGCTGCATAAATCTCCTGAACCGAGAAAGCTCATTTGGAGAAAGAGAAGAACTAGTCCTTCTAATCATCGTCTCTTTACATATATTCATAGGTGAAAGACTTCTTCCACCGCTAATGTTGCATAAATCAGAAGAGGTACCACCATCTGATAGTGGCGAAAGAGTCTCATACTTCTCCTTCTCATCTTCTTTCTCCTCATCACAAGGAGATAAAAGCCAGTGCACTGACGCATCAGCAGGCAAAGGCAGCATCATAGAGATGTTATCATCATAACTTCCACCTTCATCAAATTCATCAGAATCAGTCAGTATTATCTTGCCCTTACCAACCTCAAAACCATTCTCACACACAGTGAGTATCCCTTTAGGCTTGCATTTCCTCTTATCACTAACACCAGAGAGTAAATGCCCAGCGGCGTAACAAGCTTGTGACTTAGCTGATGCTGACAACAAACTCATAGACGTTCCGCAGTGCATCATCTCTGGAGATACTGATGCCTGAACAGGTGGTGTCTTCTCTTGATTACTATCCTCCCTAGCTTCTTCATCAGCATTGCTTCTACAAACCAAATTAGATCCTGTTCCTAGTTTAGTAGACACAGGAGTAACGACTTTTACAACACTGTCGTCATCTACTCTAAGCTTGACTTCTCTAGAGACAACAGAAGATTGCTTCTTCAAAACCGAACCTTTAATCTTACTACTACCACTAGCGGCGACTCGCTTTCCAAAAGTAGGGTTAGTTCTACATCTCTGAGGCTTCTCCGTAGCATTAGACTTGAGCTTAGTCTCCTCCAGTTTCTTTCTAATTAAAGGTTTACTCAAAACTGGAGCAGACTTGGGGGTTTTAGATACTAATGGCCTCACAGGTCTAACACTAGTAGTACCCATCGAAGACGAAGAAGAAGAGGATGAGAAAGAATGAGAGAGCAAGAACCTGTGACTACCACTGCTACAACTGCTGCTACCGGAGCTTCTTGTACTGAGTCCTCTCATAGGGTTCACCGGAAGTCTCTCCCTTTTTAACTTATTTTCCTTATTCTCCGGCGGCTGCGGCTGAGATAACTTCTTCGCTTCCCGGTTCATCTCTCTTCGCCGTTGTGTCGTCCGATCTGGTTCTCATTCAAAAGCAGAGGAGGAGGCAGTAGAAATGAATAAAGATCGAAACTTTTGTCTTTTGTCTTTTGTCTTTTTGTTAATTACCAATATACCCTCAGCTTTGACGCCGCGCTAGTGCAAAGACAGTAAGGGTAAAACGGTCAGTTCGTTAAAGAACAATTCTTACTTTCTCCGGTTCTCATTTAACGGCTAATCCGCCCACCGTAAAAGATTATTCTTTTGGAAAGAGAGAGAGAGAGAGAGAGAGATGGGAAGAAGGAGAAGAACGATGAAATGCGTCTTGCTCGACGAATCTGTGCTTCTCAATCCCGACGACAATGAAGATTCCACGCCGCCGCGGCTTCGAGATTCTGTCCCGTCGCTTCTCAGGCTGCTTCGTTATTCTATGAACCGAACGGTATTAAACGAATGTGTTGAATAGATAATCTCATTTGCATGCAGAAGTTTCAGAGTTTTGTGTTGTTTTTTTGGGTTAACTATGAGGAAAGGATTGAACTTTTAAGATCGAATTGCCGTTTTCAGACATTGATTCTTTCTTCTAGAGGGTGTAATGAAATTTGGATTCTTTTTTGTCGTTTGTTGTCTCTCTCTCGCAGGGGATATCTTATGGTCTTGATCTTCCGGAAAACAAGGTTTGGATGAGTTTATTGTCTAAATTGTTATAGCATTTGTGGTGTGTGTGAGATTTGATTTTGTGTATACTGTCTTGGCAGGTGGATTTACTGAGGAAGACGGCAGAGGAGTACTCCATCGATTGCTTACCTTTGGAGACGTCTCTGACACGTGTTGCTTTTGGTGATGCTCTCAAAGCATGGTATCCTGATGGTGACATTCTCTATGTTGCTTCAAGTCGAAAAGAAGAGACGCTGCGTGAACTGAGTCCGAGCCAGCTTGTTCTTGTACTTGGTTAGTGATGAAGATTATCTCTCTAGTCGTCCCATGAGAGTTTATAACATTTTTCAAAATATTTAGCTTCTGCATTTATGGTTTAACTACTCTTCACATGTTTTAAAGATAACTTTTATGAGGGGTTTAAGTTTTTTATTTTATTTTGGACTTTATTGGGTTTCTATATGTTGTAGAAGGGGATTCATGTGAGGATCCTAACAAGCTCCATATCAGTAGGCTTGAAGAGCTTCCAATGACTATTTGCTGCATGAACAAAAAGGTATGTCTTGACGTTTTGGTGTTGGCTTATTACTCGAGAAATAAGCTGGTCTATTTGAACAAAATACTCATTGTAGGCCTGAACTAAAGTTACTAAACAATGTTGCTGAGTTGCTTGATATCACACCTTCAATATTCTTCCGTCTTCATCGAATTTGACTTGCCATTTTGATGCTACCTACCTCTCAAAAACAGGCAATGGGTGATGGTGCTGCAATAGTTGCTTACATCATGAAGCCATCTCGCGTAGAGGACTTTGCCAAGGTTATATAACCATTGTTAAAATCCAACTTTCAAACATTATGTTTACTACTGTATGCTGATTTTGTCTTGAATTTCTGTAGAGGGGTGCTTTGCCCATGTATCCTACTTCAAATGGGCTCATCTTTCTACCCCTCATGTTTGAGTTCACTCTCTCATCTCAACTCAAACACGCTGACATCATTTTCCACAAAGCAACTGATGAAATCGTGTCCATTCAACTGAACTGCTCCGTCCCAAAATCATCTGTTGCAGTTACATTCTCTGCCGGCATGGAGGAGCTGCGAAAGTAAGCTTCTTGATTCCTTGTTATCTTTGTATCTGCAAGTGGCCTATGAGAAAACCTTGGTGAAAGCTACTTGCAGGTATATGGAAAATCAAATTGCTTGTGCTGTAGTTGACCCGATTCAGAATATATATCCTGTCCTGGACCGACTCAAGATGCAGCATATTCTTCTTGGATTAGAGGACCTTACTGCACCAGGACGAAAGATAAGAGGCGCCTGCTTCCTCAAGGTCTTAGAATCCTCCTTTTCACATTAGTTATTTACTCTTTTTTAGATTTGCAAGTTAATAATATCAGAGTTCCTTGACTGCAGATTGACAGCTATGATGAGCCTGATCTGGCTCAAAACATGTCTAGCGCTGGACTGTCTCTTCCATGTATCGTGAAACCTCAGGTTGCCTGTGGTGTTGCTGATGCTCACAGCATGGTGAATATATCTCTCTCATAATTTTCCTTCTCGTTTTGGTATCTCTTTCAAAGCCTTAACAAAATCCTCTTATCTTCTTGTGTTTTTTTCTCTCAAGGCTATTGTCTTCCGAGTTGAGGACTTTAAGGATTTGAAAACTCCTGTTCCTGCCATTATCCAAGTAAAGCCTTGATTACCCACCCAATTCTAGAGGAACACTAACTACTAAATCAAATGAGATGTTGAAGCATGTCCAATCACTGAATTTGCAGGAGTATGTGGACCATTCATCAAGGATCTTCAAGTTTTACGTGTTGGGGGAAAAGATCTTCCATGCAGTGAAGAAATCAATCCCTAGCTCTTCCACCCTAAGGAAATCAGCTGAAGGAAACGGTCTCGGACCACTTCTCTTTGACAGGTAGTTTTCATTGACTCTCATGCCAAAGCCTTCAATTGTTTGGAAGATTGTAACTTTTGGTGGTGTTACATTACCTCCACAGCTTAAAGTCTTTACCAATCAGTTCCGCAAATGAGAATCCGGTAGATGAGATTGATCTAGAACTGGTTACAGAAGCAGCTAAGTGGCTGAGAAAGAAGCTTGATCTCACAATCTTCGGATTTGACGTGGTTGTAAGTACACAAGACCCTTTTTTTTATCTCTATCTCTATCTCTATCTCTAAAGCTGCATTAACACAACTACTGACACACCTTTCTGTCTTTGCTGAGATAATATCTACAGATTCAAGAAGGAACAAGAGATCATGTGGTAGTAGACTTGAACTACCTACCGTCGTTTAAAGAAGTCCCTGATAACATCGCAGTTCCTTCCTTCTGGGAAGCCATCAGAAACAAGTTCGACCAACATGTTTAAGACCACTGAATCCGACATTGTGGGAGGAAGCCCTTTTCTGTCTGAAACTAATAATAACTGTAAAAAAAACAGAATAAATGTACTACTAATATTTAAGGACCAGCAAGTGAAAGTTTGTTTTTTTTGTGAGCAAAGCAAGTGAAAGTTTGTTCTGTCTTAATGTCGATATATAAAGAACCAAAAGCCCATTCTATAAATATGCGACAAAGAGAAGACCTTTGAGACCCGAGAACATCTCTCCAAACAGGAAAAAAGGAAGAGTCTTTCTTCTCTCTTTTGGTCTCTCTCCCCCTTCTCCAGGGATCTACTCTCTCTATCTCTCTCCGTAAGAAGATTCCAACTTCAAAGATCCAAACTTTACTTCGAGAAGTCTTCATCTATCACTGTCAAAGTCTTTACCTTTAGTCAATCAATCATCCATGGCTGATCCGCAAACCCTAGATTCCTCTACTCACTCCGATGATCTCTCTCGCTCCAACTCTACTTCCTCATCTTCAGATCCGTCGCTCTTGAGGTCTCTCTCCTCGAGTAGACTCAACGCCGGAGCTCCCGAGTTCGTACCTGGTCGAACAACTCCTCCTCTGCCGCAGCAGCCTCCTCGGATGATTATCCCTCCTCCTCCACCACACGGTATGCTTCATATGTACCACCATCATCACCAGCGTCCGTTCAACGTTCCGGTTCTCGGTCCTGTTCCAATCCAGCATCCTCACCACCATCGCTTCCATCATCATAACCGTCAGCACTATGCCCCGGTGAGGAACAACCAGGAACAACAGGATTCTTCGGTTGTGAAGAAGAGTGATCGGAGAGGAGATCATCAGCATAAGAGAGAGGCTAAGAACGATCAGACGACTGAAGCTGCTGGAGCTTCTGTTTCTATCGATCCCAAAACTGGTTTGCCTGAGGATACAGTTCAGAAGATTGTCAATCAGGTTTGTTATGGATACTTTTAGATTCAGACAAAGTCATGATTATCTGACTAGTTAAAAATAATTAAATCACTGTTCAGGTTGAATACTACTTCAGTGATTTGAACTTGGCTACCACAGATCATCTGATGAGATTCATCAGCAAGGATCCTGAAGGATACGGTTAGTGTCTCGTTTTTTTTTTTTTGCATAACAAGCTCAGATCTTTTACTTTTATGTCTATAATCTTTTTTATTTACAGTACCAATACATGTGGTTGCATCTTTCAAGAAAATTAAAGCTGTGGTTAGTGGTAATTCTCAGCTTGCCACAGTGTTACAGAACTCAGCAAAGCTTGTGAGTTCCTTGTCTTATTCTTTTGTTCTTGTATATTTCTGCTTCAGATGTTTTCTAACGTTTTGAGTCATTGAACAGGTTGTTAGTGAGGATGGAAAGAAAGTGAGACGCATAAATCCAGTTACCGAGGCTGCTCTAGAAGAACTCCAGGTATGTATTAATTATTTTGATACTTTCTGATTTATCTCATATGAAGAAGAAATGAATTGTGTTGATTTTGTAATAAGCTTTTTTATCATTATCATCCAGTCTCGTATAGTTATTGCTGAGAATCTACCTGAGGACCATTGCTACCAAAATCTTATGAAGATCTTCTCAACTGTTGGAAGGTACAAACTTACTAACGTTTCTTTTGATGTTTACTTTTTGAATATTCTTTAGATAAAACCACCACTTTTTTTTGGGTTTCTTAAAAGTATTTGAGTAATTTTGTCAGCGTGAAGAACATCCGTACATGCCAGCCACAGAATACTGGGAATGCTGTCCCACCACCAGCAAGATCAGCCAAAAGCGATGGTACGCTTCTCAGTAACAAGGTAACTAAATATATTAGATCCATGGGTTCTTTTGGTTTTTCGCCTTGGATGGATTAACAGGATGCAGAGTTGATGTTTGTTTTACTTTGTTGTTCTTACAGCTCCATGCTTTTGTGGAGTATGAGTCGGTTGAGCTAGCCGAGAAAGCAGTACGATTTCGGTTTTGAGCCTATGTGTGTTTGTTTATACTTTGTGTGTGTGATGATGTGGTTAATGAGAGCATGTTTGCTTGTTGCACAGGTTGCGGAACTAAATGAAGTAGGGAACTGGAGGAGCAGTCTTAAGGTCCGGTTGATGTTTAAACCTCAGGTATGTTGTCTTGCTCTAAAACAGATATATATCTTAGTAGCTCGGAACATTCTTTTTCATTGGTCTCAGTTCGGATCTGTTGAAATTATTCTGGTTCTACTCGGTTTATGTTTTTGCTTTTTTTTACTCAATACAGACGAATGAACCAAAACAGGGTCAAGGGCGAGGAAAGAAAGGACATGATGCAGAAGTAGAACATGAAGAAGATGATGCCAAGACATCCGAGCAGCCGAATGAGAAACAGTCTGAAGAGTGTTCTGGGGAGTGGGATATGCATGTGCCAGAGCAGGCAGTGATAGTAAGTAAACGCCAAATACACGTTGTTAGGTTCTTGCATTGTTGTTCTCCTATGGATTATTCCTTTTAACTTTAAGAGCATATAACTCAGGGAGAGGAGCAAGCGACTGAGAAAGCGGTTGGGCAGCAGAGAAAAGGGCGTAGCAGAGGTAGGGGAAAGGGACGAGGACGAGGTCAACCACACCAGAACCAAAACCAGAACCACAATGGGCGTGGGAATCATCATCACCAACACCAACATCAAGTGGGAACACCACCTAACAATCATCAAATGAACAGCATGGAGCAGCAGCCAAAACAGCAGCCACCGGGACCAAGGATGCCTGATGGGACCAGAGGATTCTCGATGGGAAGAGGAAAGCCAATCACGGTTCAGGCAGACTGATGGAGAGCTGTGTGATATTGTGAAGGGTTGGTTCCACAAGTGGGGGAGGTAAAGAAAACCAGAGAGAGAGAGAGAGAGAGTGAGAGGTTTATATCCGTGTCCCCATGGGAATGGTTTTAGTTTTGGCAGACTTTGATATATTCATCTGACTTCAAAAAAATAACATGTTTTTGGTTTGCTCTTACCTTACAATAACAAAACAATAAACAGCCTTTCCCCTTACAAGAAGACAATATAGTGTCAGTGTCATGAAACTCAAACGCCAACTTGAGTTGTGTAAACGCTTTTATTATGAAATAATGCGATAGCTTTCTCCCATATCCACTCAACGGCAGATACATCTCCTCTCAAACGCTTTTATAATATGAAGAGTGAAGACAAATAGTGGTAGTGTCATGAATGGGGGAAAATGGCTTATTCCCCTACGAACTAGTTGTTCCCGGTTTTTTCACACACGAATTTTTAACCCATGTCAAAAACCACACAAACAACGGAAATATTGCTTATTCTCTTATGAACTAATTATTTCCAGTTTTTTTACACACAAATTTTTAAACTTTGCCAAAAACCACATGAAGTACGCTATTTTTTGACTTACATACACAAACTATCAATTTTAAGCTAATTCCTCTAAAATCGTAAATTGTGTTATTTAAATATTAACTTAGTTTATGACAGGTGGATATCCGGTTTAATTTGGGTTGATAAAAAGGATAATACATTGTTTTGTTCTTTTTCTTTTCTTTTTGTCAAGTGCTCTTCATCTTAAAATTTTTTTTACTCTTCATCATCAATTGGAAATAAAATTTATTATTTTGTAGAAGATTAAACGTTTTACATGATGCATAAAGAAAGAAGAGCAGTAACATAGCGGATTGGTAAACTAGTAGTTGCTGCTCTTCTTTCTTTATACATCATGTAAAACTTTTAATCTTTTAAAAAATAATAAATTTTATTCCCAATTGATGATGAAGAGTAAAAACGATTTTTGAAGAAGAAGAGCAGTTGACAAAAAGAAAAAAAAAACAAAACGATATATTATTTTTTTATCAACCTAAATTAAACCGACTATCTACCTGTCATAAACTAAGTTAATGTTTAAATAACACAATTTATAATTTTAGGGGAATTAGCTTAAAATTGATAGTTTGTGTATGTAATTAAAAAAATAGCGTATTTTATGTGCTTTTTGGCAAAGTTTAAAAATTTATGTGTGAAAAAGTTGGAAATAATTAGTTCATAAGGGAATTTCCAATATTTCTATTGTTCGTGTGGGTTTTGGCATGGCTTAAAAGTTCATGTGTGAAAAAGCCGGGAACAACTAGTTCATAGGGAAATAAGCCATTTTCGGCATACAATTATCAAACTCTAGGCTAATGTGACATAGGATCTGATTAGTCGAGATATCTAATACAATAAAGTTGGAAAATCTGCCTTCTCAGGCTATCCACGACATCTTTGTGAGAGGGGCAAACCGTGACACCTGTCGAAACCACACTGGATTGTGTGTCTCACGCGTTAAGTCTACTCTCGGCGTCTGTGACCTTGCGTTAACTACACGCGCGTAAATATGTGAGATTTCAGGCCCACACGTAATTACTCATTTGTGGCCCCTTACATTCTTTCTTCTTCGCTGTCGACGCCGACGCCATCTCCGTACCCTCTTCACAAACGAAACGGCTCACATCTCCTTCAATCCGGCATTAATTCTGACCTTTTCCCTTGTGTAATCAACCCCTCTCTTTAAAATTACTCTCAGCCTCTTCGTTTCCATTGAAACCGCCGCACTCTTCTACTATAAATATGAGCCCAATTCATCAACTTGAGGTCTGGTTTGTATCTCTTCTCTTGTGGGTTTTGTTGTAATGTAAAATTATCTTATTTATGTAGATGTTACACCATTTTGTATATTAGTAAAGTCCCTTTAACTTCTTGGCTGAGTTTAATCTCTCCCACAGAAAGATTAATCTTTTCAGGTTAAACTTGAGTTAGTCTTTTTTTTTTCAGGTTTCTGCTGATGAAAAGAGAGTGATTGGCAATATCCGTGGAGAGGCTTGATCAGTCTAACGACAGAATCAGAGAGTAGAAAAACAAAACGGTGGAGACAAAATATCTTGGTGTATCAGTTATTCAAGATACGTGCCAGCACCAACAAACTCTCCTTCACTCGCATAGCAAGGTATGGTACCAGAGATTACATTAATCACACGCATTTGCTGTCTCAAAATCAAAACTATAAAGATTAAGACTATTTACTTATATACCTTTACTCATTAGGGTGCATGACCATATACCTTGCGTATGTGATTGTAGCTTCATTGTGTGGATGAGGATGAGGTTTTCAAGTCTATCACTTGCCCCCTTTGTTGTTCTTGGTGTGATTTCCCACTTGCTGCATAAATGTCTATATGGTCCTCCTCCTTTGTACTACAACAGTTTCACCTTTTTTTTAATCTTCTTCAATGTGTTAATGTCTCAAACTTTTTTCCTAGAATGAAACTCTCTGTCTCCTTAACTACTCTCTGATTCAGTTGCATCTCTTGTGTTTCAATAAAAAACAGTTGGGGAGAGAAAGTATCAGCAACAATAGACGCAGACATAACTTTCAGAACATAAAGCCAACAATAAGAACAACAAAGGGAAATGGGTCCACAGCAACAGAATCGGAAGCAGCATTAGTTGCTAAAAGACCTGACTCTGGTGGTTAACAAGGCTCTGTTATACATCTTCTCGCCAACCATTTTTTGCCAAGTTTGATCCTTCACTGAAGATATAACATTACAACGTTGAGATCTCTCCAAACCAGATCTCTCCAAACCCTTCAAAGGAAATTGCTCGGATGATTAAACAAAAACTCGTGGAGACTATGCAGGGTAGCTTCTCTGGTGCTGTCCCTTTTTTTAATGGTAGGAAAACATTTACAGCCCTGTGGAGTTTCAAGAAGATAGGCTTCAGTTCTTTGCTAACCTCCCTATCCCATCCTGCAATACTTTGATCAAGTGTGGTGACTAGCATGAGAAGCTACCGCAGAAGAAGATTGTTAAATGTTTAGGGTTAACATGAAGCTTACATGAACATTGCATTGAAGGCTTTATTTAAGAAAACCACTTTCTATGAACTAAGACATTTTCCTTAAAACCATGTCACTGCTTTTATAAGTTAATTTTGTCCAGCTACTCTATTACTACTCGGTTATCAATGTCAAGAAATATTTTTATTATAATGAATCGGCTACATCATATAAATCAATAGTTCAAATAAAAATGTATAAAATAAAAGGTAAAACAAACATATAGTGTATAAAATAAAAGGTAAAACAAACATATAAAAATAATAAAATAAGCTAACAATTGTTTTGAAAAGAATATCATTCTTATTATCATAGTCAAATTTGAAAACCATTTAAAAATTAAAACAAATTCATTTTCATGAAACATTAATGGACAAGTATATAATCTGGAAAAATAAAATAGATAGTAAAGTTTTGAAAAAAATAGCAAATAGTAAAATTTACGATATTTTAAATTAAAATAAAAATAAAATTTCAAATTTTTTTAAACTTTGAATAATATTTATATTATTTGTTCACCTGCCTTTAGGCACTATTTGGTACTTAAATAAAAAATCACATATGTTCCTTATATATACTGTTGACATGGTACTTAATAGTATAAGTATCTTCTCTAGATAAAAGATCAACTTTATTTTATATTTTAACTTCAACTAAATTAATTTGTTACGATTATGAAATTTTTATTCTACCTTTATTGAATCGATTGCTCACAATAACTTATGCTATTTCATCTTAAATTAAACAACTTCAAAACAAATTAATACCATATAGTCGTTAACCACGATCAAATGGATTGGAAAAGAAAATAATTCTCTTTCAACATATTTTCATTTTCATATTTTGAACAAATCCTATTTATTAAGATCAGAAAATAAATTTGATTCAAGTAAAAATAAAACATATGAACCCGGCGCGTAGCGCCGGAATACCACTAGTGATACAATAAGAACACACCACCCTTGCTCTTTGGCTCTGGAGCTAAAAGCCTTTGGAGACTTGAGTGAGTTGCAATCATGATTCATGAGGGTTAGAAGGCCATAAAAAGTTAAAAGGCTTTTGAAGTGTATTAAGCCCATGACAAAAAAAAAGAAGAAGTCAATTTAAAACAACTAATTTTATTGGACTTATTACAGCTGCTATGGAATCCCAATAATATTCTCCAATTAAAAAAAAAACTATTTTTTGTTGGTTTTGGATTCGTCTGTGTGTTTTATCTTCTTCTTCTTCTACTTGTTGGACGAAGCAGTGAAAGGATTGATTCTCTGTCAATTTTTTTCTAAATTATATCTGCGTTGGAGACAGAAGAGAAGAGAAGTTAAACAGTGTTTGGGAGAGAGAGAGAGATAGATAGATGAGTTCGTCTCTACCTATGAGGCTCCTTCTTCTGCCTCTTACACCTTCTTTGATTTCTCCTCCTCCGGATTCTTCTCATAAGCCTCTCCGATCGCAAAACCCTAATTTCATTCTCCGTTCTTCTACTACTACTTCTTCTTCATTGTCGCAGCTTTTTCCCCGGCGATCCAGATCCTCTTCTCCCTCTGTTCCCATGGTATTCTGATTTTACTTGCTTTAATTCTCTCGTCTTTTTTTTTGTGTGTGTTAATTTACTTTTGTAGCATTCCGACAGATTGTGTTAGAATGGCTGATCTTTTTGTCTCATCACACGATTGTATCATAACCTGAAAAGTGTTTTTATTTTTTAATGTATAAGACAGCATTCATTCATTCATTATTGTTCTCATCGCTTTCGTCGTCTTCAATGGTAGTTGTTAGTTAGGTCATGTTTTAGGTTAGAGTTTGTTGGAGCAAGTGATGTCTTTTAACTCGGAATACATTTAAGAGATTTTTTTCTGATGAAGCTCTGCCTCTTTGCTCTTTCTCTGCTTGTTTCATTCAATTTGTATTTTTTTTCAGGTTTCATTGGCCTTCTTGAAAAGAAAAAAGAAAAAAAAAATCAGTTTTGATTTGTCAAAGATATTTGTTTTCTTTTTCGAATTATTATGATTTTTATAGGTAGGGTATATAAAAGCTTTAAGATATCTCTGTTGTTGAATTGTTTTGATTGATAAGTAGGTATACAAAAGCGTTAAGATTTTTTTGACCTTTGAAGAGATTGTGTGGTCTGATTACTCTATGCTTTGTATTATTGTGTAGTGTTTTCCCCAACACAAGGAAGATCAAGCCAACATAGATACTTGGAGAAATGAAGAAGATGATCACATTACATGTGGGCTTGAATCAGATGAAGATTCCGGAGGCCTCCGGATTCCTACTCAGGCACAGGCCATCGTTGAAGGATCTGGTTCAGTTGCTGTCTCTGAGCTCAAACCTTCCCCTGATGTTGATTACATTCAAGTAAGTAACCACACTACTTTCTCTTTTTTAGCTTTTAGCTGTGAGAGCCTGTGACCCACCCATGTCTACTATATATGTAATCAACAGGAGCTGTTGGCGATACAGCAACAAGGGCCTAGAACAATTGGCTTCTTTGGGACCAGGAACATGGGTTTCATGCATCAAGAGCTCATCGAGATACTTAGCTACGCCATGGTTATTACTGTATGACTCCCATTTTTGAGCTTCATCTTTTTTTTTTTTGTGTTTTTACTCCAAATTTTTCTTTTTTAGATTTTTTTCGTAAACCCTTCTCTCTTGGTGCAGAAAAATCATATATATACTTCAGGTGCATCTGGAACTAACGCAGCTGTTATCAGAGGTGCGTTGAGAGCAGAGAGACCAGAGCTTCTTACAGTCATTTTGCCTCAAAGTTTGAAAAAACAACCTCCTGAGAGCCAAGAACTCTTGTCTAAAGTAAGTAACCACCAGATTCAGGATATCTTGTTTGATTCTTTTCATCTCCAAACTCTTTTACTCTTGTTCACAGGTACAAAACGTGGTAGAAAAGCCACACAATGACCATTTGCCATTATTAGAAGCCAGCAGGTTGGTCTCTGAATTCATCATCACACATTTGATGTTCAAAAAGGATATTAGACATGAGACTTTATTTCATTGTCGTTTTGTGCAGGCTGTGTAATATGGACATCATATCACAAGTACAGCAAGTGATCTGCTTTGCCTTTCATGACAGTAAGCTTCTCATGGAGACATGTCAAGAAGCTAAAAATCTCCGCAAGATCGTCACTCTCTTCTACCTCGATTGATTCCCCACTTTATCTTATCTTCTCCCGGGAACACAAGAGGATGGATACAAGTCTCTTTTGTAAATTGTGAATCTCTCCCCCATCCACAACATATTCTTTTGTCTAAATTTTTGAAAACCCCCATCGTTGTGATTTTATAGGATAAATTCTCAACTATTTGTAACGTTACATGGTGTTATAAAATCTATCTTCTCATAACAAGATCAATACAATTGAACAACTGAATCACTCTGTTAAAAATTATCACTGTCCATGTATATCTTACACTACTATTCACAACTGTAACACTAAGCTCTCCAACTGAGACAGAAGCTTCACTTCTAACACCGAGCTCAATATTTACGTCATGAGCTGCAGCTGATGACTCATATGAATAAACTCTCATGAACACACTCGTCATCTTGCATGGGAAACAGTAGCAACTCCGTGGGACTTCCAAGGACCAACTCTGATCATTTTTTTTCATTTCGCCAGACTAATTCCATTGACTAAAAGCTCTAACATATGCCCTAAATAAAAAATTCAACGTCTCACTCCTCTGAGAATAGTGATGGTGTGAATATTGATGATGCCTTACTGATCATTACAGAAGCTTATACGCTTCAACCTGTGGATGTTTTATGATTCTTCATCGTAAACTAAACGTGTAAGGACCATTTTGTATAAGCTATGAAACAGCCGAAAAAAATATTTGTTAACACACATTCACATGATATATAATACTAGTATCTAACTGTAGTATTCAACATTTCTGTCTCTTATTTAATCTGTTTTTTTTTAGTAAAAGGAGAAAATCTAGTTCGCTTTGTGCTCGCCACATGTATCAGGCTTGAATATATAATATATTTTTCCTGAGTTCAGAAGGTTGAAAAAGTCTTGTTGAGTTTATCCAGACGTCAGGGTTGATCGCATTGGTTGTTAGAGTAGACACCTCGTCTCCAGACGTCAGGGTTGATCGCATTAGTTGTTAGAGTAGACACCTCGTCTCCAGATATATTTTAATAATCTTAGGTACTTTGAATCATCTTTCTCTGATGTAGAAAATTATACGCAGGTCTAGGTTATATATAATTATACAAGTAACGTTATAACCCTCAGGCAACAAAGAAGAATAACTTCAACCGTAAGAACAAGAGACGTTTAGATGGATAGATCAACCAATATGGATCATATCAAAGAGCCTCCTGGTAAACAATCTTAACCAATATATCTGTTACGTGATCTTTGTTATTGTGATGTTAAAGGATTACATTCACGCTTGTTTTGTGATTTATGAATGCATTTTAAAGAACATGATTGGTTAATTTGATGCATGTTGGTTTTTTTTCTGTCAAGGTGGATGGGAAAAAATGTGGGTAGAGGGACGAACACTGTGGGATTTAGGAGAAGCAACTCCCATTGTTGTTCATCTTTGCGAAACGGGCTCTTTGCCTAATGGAAGAGCTTTGGTTCCTGGATGTGGAACCGTAAGTGGTTTTTATATATCTTCTCCTTTGTCATATTATTCAGATTACGTCTTGTGCAAGGTTTAGCACCTCGATCGGCTATTCGTCACCTTGGAACTCCTGCTCTCATCATCTCTGTCAATTCTATGTTCCAATATCCATTGTCTGAAAAGTGTTTTTGGACAGGGCTATGATGTGGTTGTGATGGCAAATCCTGATCGTCATGTTGTTGGTCTCGAACTTTCAAAAACCTCAGTCGAAAGATCAATAAAGGTGATAATATGGACTTTCTTAGTTGAATGTTTGAAAGTAACTTGAAAAATAATTGACGTTGAAATCTCAAAAAATGCAGATGTTCTCTTCATTCGCTAATTCAAAACATTTCTCCTTCTTGAAAGAAGATTTCTTCACTTGGGAGCCTACTGAAAAATTCGATCTTATTTTTGACTACAAGTATAGTTCTTAATCCATTCTATAGCTTTATATGTTTTAATAAATATGAAGAAGAGAAACTCCACCTGACATGTCCGAAATTATGATTAACTTTTTTTTTGGTCAAATCCGAAATTATGATAATTATCGCAGTTTCTTCTGTGCCTTTGAACCTAAAGTTCGACCTCTATGGGCAAAGCGTATGCAAGAACTTCTGAACCCTGGTGGAGAGCTTATAACATTGATGTATCCTGTAAGAGAAAATCATTAAACATTTTATCTCTAGTCGCTACATATATATGTATATCGTCTTTTTTTAAAAAAAATGTTTGTTTACCTAACTATGTTATGCAGTTAACTGGTGGAACACCTGGTCTACCTCCTTACAGAGTATCAGTCTCAGCGTAATTAATCTTCATCTTCTCCTTAAATCTTCCATAACTCTGAAATTCCTTTAATGACTCTCGTTGGTTAGAGAATTGAACTTCTTTAATTTTGTTGTTTGTAGCTATGAGGAGCTTTTGATTCCCTTAGGATTTGAGCTGATCTCTATTGTTGATAACGAACTTGCTCCAGATACACGCAAGGTAAAATACAATTCAACTTCGTCACTTAATTAATTTCAATGTGAAATAAGAAAAAGAAAAAAAAAAGAAAAAACAAAAAGAAAACGGTTTAGAAATTGATATTAATTTTCAGGGAATGGAAAAAGTTGGCAGATGGAAGAAGAAGTCAGTGTGATGATTCCTCCTTTACCGTCGCATTCTCATGGCATCTGCCTCTATGATCTATATACGTCAATAAACATTTACATTTTTATGTTTCCTAGTCAGAACCGAATGTACTATTTACACGTTTAAAAATAACTGTCTTTGACCGTCTTAAAGGGCGGATATATTTTTTATTTTAATTTAATTCTCATATTTGTGTTTTCTTTGTGGTTATATTTGTATTTTTCTTTGTAATCATACTTGTGTGTAAATCTTAATCAAAATATATTTTATTAAATAATAGCAATTTAAAAAATCGATCTGGTATACGTTCGGTTAGGGCTGGGTTTCCGGTCGAACCCGCTAATCCGCTGGTTTTAATTTTGTTTTGGTCAAAAATATAACCCGCACAACCTGCAAACAAATAATTTGTACGGGCACCCGCCCCATTTAATTTTGCGATTATCCGCGGGATATAATTTTTTAAAAATAATTATATAATTATTACAAAAAAATATAAAAATATATTTTATAATAAAAATTATATATTCTAAAAGTCTCATACTCAGTGTTTTGAAGCCAGATTGGGATATGTGGTTTAACCGATAAATTTGGTTACCCAAGATAATCCGATTTGGATTTTATGAAAAAACCAATATTTAAAAACCTAATAAAACCTGCAGAAATCATTAAGACCCGGAACCGATTACCGGTTGAACCACTGGTTGAACCAATAGATAATTTTTACTTTTTTTAATTTTTTAATTATGTTTTTAAAATCTGTTTGTATAGTTTTTAATAAAGAAGTTAGGATTTTCAGTTTTGTAATTGACAATTTATTAAAAATGTTCTACTTTTGATTTACTTTGGATTTAAGGTTTAATTTTATTATTCACATGACACATATAATACTTATGAATTTTTAAGTCTTACTATTTAAAAATCCAATAAAACCCGCATAAATCACTAAAACCCAGAACCCGGTTACCGGTTAAACTTCTGGTTGAATCAATAGATAAATTTTACTTTTCTTTTAGTTTTTAATTATGTTTTTAAATCTGTTTTGTATAATTTTTTATTAAGAAGTTAGGATTTTCAGTTTTCATGTCAATAATTTATTAAATAAATATATATTTATGAATTTTAAAATCTTGATATTTTTGTCAGATATCATAAATCTTAATTTGTTAACAAAATATTCAAATAATCTAAACTATTTTTGATATTTTATATATGAAATGAAAAAAAATCTAAAAACTAAGTTGCTGACCAGAAAAAAGAAAAAAAAACTGAGTTAAGAAGTCAATATATATCCCTGCCTGAGATAAATAAGATATGTCTCAACGGTCAGCACTGAAAAATAGTGTAAAGAATCATGCCCGCGGTTTCACAAAGAAAGAAACGACAGCGTTTAATAGTCATATGTGTTTTGACTCTGACGGTTATATTTTCAAACGTAATCTTACATATAGAATGTGGAGCAGTTACATACTTATTTCTTAGAAGTAGTTATAGTTCACTTTATGCAGTTACATTTTAAATTGGACATAACTTACTATCAATTGGACATGTTGAAGAATTAATAGAATAGATGTGTTGTTTTACTTTTTAGCGAGAACCAATGTTGAATTCTCATGCATGATATCCACGTTGTCAAATTTTTTTTTTGGGTACTGAAAAAGGTTAAATCCGGATCTATTAAAAACACAGATTTAATCCTCAAATAGAGGTACAGTCCATTGATAGACTCTTTTCTGAACATTCAAATGAGCCAAAAGCAATAGCTCATATCGTCAAAATTTACACACCTAAAAGTCTAAAACTAAAAGAGAATGAGACCTGTAATGGTTTCCTATAGTTTAGCAATTCTATTATCGAGCTAAGTACTTCTACTTCAATGATATTTATTTTAGAATAAAAATAAAATGATGAAAAAATAAACTATACTATATATAAAATAAATATATTTTCATTTTATTGTAAAGTAAAAAATAGAGAAGAGTTAAAGTATTTTACTTCAAATTATATTTTATATAATATTTTCATTTTATTGTAAAGTAAAAAATAGAGAAGAGTTATAGTATTTTACTTCAAATTCTATTTTATATATTGAAAGAGTTAAATTATTTGTCTGTTTCCCACAAATAATTAACTAAACGTTTCAAATGAGATTGAATTTTCTTTGCTTAACTATAGTTATGTTAATCTGTATCATTCTTTCCGTTTCAATTTCTTAAAGTGGGGATTTGTTTCCAGTTTTAGTTAGCACATCAAAGCCATCATTTGTTTTTTTGACATGATATTCATTTAAATTATATAATTTTGTTTAGTTATCAAATTGAAAACTATCCAATTAAAAGATATAAATAGAGAGAGTAATTCCAAATTTTGAGATGGTTTCATTCCAAATATAGAATTTGAAGTAGGGTCAACTTGAGATTTCCTACTCCTTCTAGAGTACAAGAAATGGCATATAAAGTAATTTCTCAGACTTTCAAGGCTATTTTGAAAAATTCATTGCTATTATTAGGCTGTGGAGAAGGCAAAATAAAAAAAATTATACTATTATAGTATGCCAAACAGACAGTAGGCACACTGGTCTTTCTTTTTGAATTTGTTAGTGCGTTCTCCCTTATTTTCCAGCGGGTGGTCATTCTTTTATATATACGGCAACGTCTATGCGAATATTTTTTGCCATCTCAATGGTATATCCCAATGAGAAACACAAAAATAGGCAGAAAGCATCGAGAAGGTGAGAGCACAATGATAACTAATGGCTCTATACAAAATTAATTTTATTCAATGATTGTCTTTTTTTTGGTTAGATTTATATTTAATCATTTTCTTAACCTCTATATAAACACACATCATATACCTAAGCTTTTCACAACTACTAAAAATGGCTAAACAACAACAAACTTCAAGTTACAGCAGTGGTGGAAACATTATTCCTACTCCTGAAGAGGCTGCAACGTTCCAGCCCCAAGTTGTTGCAGAGGGTGATTCATTTATTCCTTCTATATTATTTCTAAAATTCATTAACAGAAAGAAAAATTAATACCAACATTAATGGAATTTTAGGTTTTTTATCCATATATATAAATAAATACATTTCATGCTCTATATGAAAAATTATTGTGAATATTTGATAAATGAGTCACACTAACAAATATCATGCACTTAATTATTATTTGAATTGGTGAACAGATGTATAAGTTTGTCCAAAGTAAAACGTTATATTTAGCTCAAAAACAAGTAGTAAAGACTTACACATGCAGTAACATTTTATCCATGTATTATATGTTTGCTTGAATGTATGTTTTTCGTTATATGCTCAATATCTATATTTATAATTAAGGTTTTCGATGGTATAAAAACAAAGAGGAATACAGCTAATGTAAATATAGAAGACAATATATAAATCAACACTCATAATTATTAATTTGATATCTTAATAATTTGTTATATATGTTTCAAATTAGTTATTCTCATCTAATATACCTTGATAAGTTAGTCAAACTTAAATATATATTTCGAATTAATTTTTGTAACTGATATATTTTATAAATGAAATTTTAAAAATTCTATAATTTTGATATTAGTAATCTGTAAAAGCTAACTGTAACATATATACAATCAATAGGTGGATGGGAAAAATGTTGGGAAGACGGTGTAACACCGTGGGATCAGGGAAGAGCCACACCTCTCATCCTCCATCTTCTCGACTCCTCCTCTCTCCCTCTTGGCCGTACTCTTGTCCCTGGCTGCGGCGGAGTTAGTATTCTTTTGATCTGGTTTAAGTTCTATTTTTAGGGTTTATATACAGTACTTTTCTAGTTTTTGAAGATATTCATGATATTTTAAAATTTAAAAGATTAAAACAGAATTGTTGACCAAAAAAAAGATTAAAACAGAATTTACTTTGAGTTGGTAGGTATGACATAATTTGGGATTAAAATTTCCTTTTATTAGGATTCATGAGACAATACACCTTAATTTAACATCGTTAAGAAGAATGGTATATTTTTCGTAGATGATTTTGTTTGATCTTTGGTTTTCAGCTTGGTTTTTTAGATGTAAACTATATAATTTTAACTCAACGAAGATAATGTTTTACCTTTTGTGTATCTATCGACTTGATTTAGGTTGAATCTATATACTCTCTTGAAAAAAATATTTACTTTATGTTTAATCGCTATAATGAAAAGTTCTATGTTTGTTCATTAACATTCTGTATATATTTTTGTTAAATATGATGACTTGAGTAGGGGCACGATGTCGTTGCGATGGCAAACCCCGAACGTTTCGTTGTTGGACTAGATATATCTGAAAAGGCTCTCAAGAAAGCTAATGAGGTTATTTATGCATGCTCACTTATGTCTTGATAATTAAACACCTGACTACCTTACGTAAATCTGTTAAAACTAAAAATCAAGAACACTTTATGTTGACTACATATAGACTTACGGCTCCGCACCGAATTCAATGTACTTTGCGTTCGTGAAGGAAGACGTTTTCACTTGGCGTCCTGATGAACTATTCGACCTCATATTCGATTATGTGTGAGTTAATTAGCCATAAACATTATAAAAATGTTAGGCATACTTAATTAACACTAAATTAACTTTTATAATAAATCAGGTTCTTCTGTGCCATTGAACTGGAGCTGAGACCTGCATGGGCTAAATCCATGTATGAACTCTTAAAACCTGACGGCGAACTCATAACTCTCATGTATCCGGTAATTATTTCCCATTTCGTGTGATTTCCATTATTAGAATTATATAATCATATAACATATGAATTATTTATTTACTTTTACCTCTTTAATAAATTAGATTACCGATCATGTTGGTGGAGCTCCCTACAAAGTATCTGTCTCTGCGTACGTAACCCTACAATTTGTCTTACATGCATATATATATAATTATATTTATGACTCATAGCTAATTATAATCCAGTAAATATTGCAGTATAATTCATTAGCAAAAATGTTAATTGTGCGTGTGTCTATGTGTTTTGAGGTTTAGGTACGAAGATGTGTTGGTTCCCTTAGGATTTAAGGCAGTGTCCATCGAGGAGAACCCAGACTCCATTCCCACTCGTAAGGTATAAAGAAATACATTCAAATGGTGTAAGATGACATATCTATGTTTTGCTCAAAAAAAAAAAGACATATCTATGTTATATCAAACTACAAAATTGAGATATATTTTAGTTGTATATACATGCAAATGCTTTATTAAGAAAATTATTTTTCACGTTATGTAGTATAAAATTATAAAATAAATTGCAGTAAACTCACATAATTGATTATTCTTTTTTAAAAAAAAGAGGGCATCCTGAGACCAATGAGATACTTAAGTAAACTATCATATAATTGATTATTCTTTCGATCAATATATGTATTAAATAGGGGAAAGAGATGCTTGCGAGGTGGAAGAAGATCAACTGATCCAAGAGAGATCAGATCTTACTGTTTAGTAAGAATGTTATATATGTGTGTAATCTACCTTTCTGTTAAGAATAAAGTGAGTATCCAATTACTCAATGTAAAATATGTATATGTGAATGTGATGATTATGGCGGCAGCTGCCAACGTCTATGTAACTCCGGTCGCCGATCTCTCTCCCCTTGTTGCTGTATTCCTCACTTTCATCTGGTGTGCTTTTATGATGTGTGTTTCAATTAATAAAGTTGCTCCTTCCGATCAGAGGTTTTTAATCTCTTGATTTGTGTGGAGTTTTGTAGAAAGATATATTGTTGGACTCGAAGTAGTGTTTGGATGAAAAGATAATGCTAGAATTGGACCTTAACATCTTAATTAAATAAATTTGCAAACATTTCTGTTTAACTTGCACAAAGAAAAATAAAATAATGACAGGTGACATTTTTCCTCTATGGAAGAAAAGAAAATCCTATTTTATTGTATAAGATTTTTAAATTTTGTGTTTGGTCGTTGGTTTTACTAATTTTGACTATGAAGTTTCCCATGGTTTTTATGGGAGATTTTTTTTGGGTTTAATTATGTGGGAGATTATCCAAGAATTTTTCTAAATTGAACCTTTATTAATTTTTTTTTTGTGATCTTTTTCTTTAGTATTTTTTTCTAGTGGCCTCCAGTTTTGATTTTGTTGCTTTAGCTTTGGGCCAGCTTATGTGGATTGGTGGATCATTACGCTTAAATAATTTAATTCAATTAGGAAGTACTAATTAAATACTTACTTCTTACTTAATTGTATATATAAATCTTTACCGAATGCTGGATACAACTCTAAATGAATAACAGTCTGAGCTTCAACACATGAAAGACCAGAAATTCATATTAATATTTTGTACCACGAAGAAAGTACAAATTAAACTTTCACAATATACATACACTTACATATTTAGACACTAGACAAAACAACTCGATCATGGACACAAATAATACTCTTGCGCCTACGACGGTGTAATGTCATCGAAGAACACTTTGTTACATACCCTTTAGAAATTCATCTAATCAAAGACAACCTTGTGGCATAACCACACCAGCCTTAACTCCTTTAATATTCTTGCATGTGGAAGTAGCGGACCGACCGTTGAAAGTTAGCTTAATATCATGCAATCTAATCGCTTGGCACGGATTACTGCGACTACAGTCAAAATTTAAAGCCTGTTGCGTTCGTGACGTCCCTTGAATGTTCCTATACACAACCTGGCTAATCTTCACCCCAGAACCCTGCAAGGTACAATGGAGAAAAACCAATCAGATTAGTTCGATGTAATTCCTTTCTATATAGCTAGGTTTAGGTTAATAACTATGTTACCTGTTTAGGACAACCTTGATGAGTTGGACAATAGTTCTGATCAACAATGATCGGATTCTGAACGTTTTTCATGACCAGGTTTTGAAACAAAACGTTCCTCACAAAACCTGTGCTTTGTCTAGCCCATGACTTTATCCGAACCCCATTATCCGAACCCGAGAAAACAGAGTTTACCAACGTTATATTCTGTACTCCAGCTTCCCTAGCATCTCTCCCTAGACTCCCAATACTGTCATGCCACAATGTAATATCATCACAAAAAATCAGTATCTTCAAAATATTTGAACCTTGCTCTTCAAGTTATCAATAATTATCATACCTGATTCCGTGGCCTGGACCGCAGTTGAGTTTAGACATGTAGAGGTTACGAGTTCCCGGACCAATAGAGATACAATCATCTCCGGTTTGAAACGTGCTATCGCTTACGGTAACACCAGCAGAACCTTGGACGTGGAGGCCATCTGTATTGGGACTTTGGTCTGGAGCTACTAGCTTTACTTTCCGGACAACTACATTGTTGCAGCTGTTTATCACTAAATGTGTTACTTGGCTGTTTATTGACGTCAAGCCGGTCACTACGACGTCATTTGCCCAGTTAAACGTCATGGACTGCGACGACAACATCACCATCACCAAACATCAGAATTCAGAAGTGTTCATTGAAATTTTCGATATGACAACAAAAAGATGGATTTTAGTTTGATGTAATTATTAATTTGTAATTATCGAATCTAAACGAAGTGAAATATAATTTACTTTTTTATAACGCAACGTACTTTCATAATTATTTATTTATTTTAATTAAAAAGTTAGTTAAATCGGTTATCTTACTCTTGCTCCAGCAGGACAACTCTTTCCGGATTTTCGACAAGCCCAAAAGGAAGCACCTCTAGCATCTAACGTTCCTCCATTGATCGAGATCCGGTTAACTTTCACGAACAAGATCCAATAACCGGAATTACCCAAACCACGGTAATCCGAAGGAGCTACAATCGTTCCATAAATCTGAAACGTGATTCTACTACGGCACGGACCACGAAACTCCACCGGTTTTAGCAAGAAGCTCCCTTTCGGCACTGTTACAGTGACACTTGCAGCTGAACGGCAAGCCGCTTGCCACGCGCCGAGGAAGGCTTTTGTGGAGTCGGTTCGACCGTCCGGTTTAGCACCGAACTTGATGACATTATAGTTGTAAGCAGCCATTGATGTTCCCATAAACAAGAGGCTTGAGAATAACATCAGGAAAACAGCTACAAGCTTATTATTAGTATGATCCATTAAATGTTTCTTACAAAGAGAAAGAGTAATGAATCTTTGTAGATTTCAGGTTTGAAAGTATTTATGTTTTTGTGTGTTTAGATGAAATGTGAGGATGAAGGAAAATGATACGGGTATGGAAGGTATTTATTTGTAATTGTATATACACATATTTTGTTTAAATATATGTATTTGTATACGTTGACTTTAGTTTAATCATAAGGCTAATGATTGTTTGATCATATGCTTGATTATATTCAAATGAATGAAATGTACGGTTCGCATTATCGCATGTGATGATGATAAGCAGTTGTGAATTCCTTAAGACAGCATGTGATCTTTGCGTGCTGTTCACAAGGAATAATGTTCACTTGTATAACTTATTTAGTATTAATTTGAGTCAAGAATGTGATGTATTATTTAGTAATTGGTAATTAGCAAAAGAAACAAATACAAATTATGCAAGTGTCAGATGACTTTTCTGTTGGTTTTGGTTTTGAATTATATTAATATACGTAGTCTTCCTCTAAGATTGATTAAAACCGAATACAAGAATTAATGGATCAGGTTTCATGTATAGCATAATCTATGGCATGTGACATGTGGAGTGTGGAATTGTCATAATAAAATCACAGCCGTAGAAGAAGAAGAAAAGGCTCCGAATCCACGGCCATGACTCATGAGCAGCGTAAGTCAACAAAAGCTCTTGGAAAAATGGATGGGTAACTAAAAGTCAACCAATGCCAACTTACCACGTCAAAAGAAACAGGTAACATGGGCATGTAGCCATGTAATGTATATATGGTCATTTTGGAAATTAACATAAACTTAGAATAATTATCACATGGGTTTACGTGAAACATGAATGGATGATGGACCGTACCGTTATCAAATGACGATTAGTCTAACGGTACTATTCTGCAACTGTCCTTATAATATAACGTTTTTTGTTATTGATTTGAATATTCGAACATGTTGGCTTGAGACCGAAGGTAATGTAAATACCTTTACAAAGAACAAAGAGGCAAAACATAGCAAGCCTATTGGTTTCTTTAGTTGCTTGCTCAAAAAGAGTTCGTTATCTTAGAATGGTGAAAAAGCAGAGTTTAAAAATAGTTATAAGTTGAAACAAAATTGATACAAGCATCATTCTGTCACACTGATAAAACAAAATTCCAACTGACTGCTTTAGTTTTATTTCAATTCAGACAAAAGACTTCATCAAATTCAAATTTGGATGACTCTGTAAGGTGGAAAAAACTTCAAAACCGAATAAAAACCATCTTATAACACATCAAATTTCACATACAATTCATTGGAATCACAACTCCAGAAGCTCGTCCATGAGCGTTCTTGCAATAAGAAGTTGTTGATCTTTTCATGTAAGTGAGGTTAATGTTTCTTAATTTAAGCCCTGTGCAATGATGGGTTCCACCAGAATCCAGTTTCATAGCTATTTGGTGTTGTTGATGTTCCCTTTATGTTTGCAAAACTCACTCCACTTATCGTCACACCAGACCCCTAGCTATATATATGATCAATCATAACAAGTTTTCGTTCAAAGGAATATAAAAGAACATATATAAGAGACCTTAGTTACGCCACGGAGAGGAGTATAGTCACTCTTGAGCTATATTCGTTTAATACGAGTGAATGAGACTTGTATATAAGTGTGTAGGTAATCATGTTCTTGAGGTAGCTTTCAAGTTGAGTTAGTCCTATCACTAATATAAAAGCACGAGTTTTCCATCGATTTTAAAAGTTATAATGTTTATGCAAGGCCACTGTTTATAAAATGCAATAAATTGACATCAAATAAATTTTATAACCAAAAATTTATGAAAATATACTATACAACTAATCAAATATCTTACATAGAATTTAGTAAAAATATAATCAAATAGCTTAAATAACTAAAATTTAAATTAAATAATATCTTATACAATTTTATATTTAATAAATACAAGATAATTATATATATATATAACACTAAAATATACTAAAATAAAAATCTTAAAACATTTTGATTTCGTAAATTATATTTTGTTAAAAGATAATTTTGGACTTTTAAAGTGTTATTAAAACAATTTTAAAAAATAAATTTAAATGATTAGAACAAAAATAATTTATGTGATTATAGAAACAAAAAAAAACGACACAAAACACAACAGTAGCACAAATCATTTATTTGTTGTTCTGAGGAAAAAACTGTTAGATGAGAGGCTTCAGTTTGAAAATGGGTATTAACAAAATTCACTGAGTCAAGTATCTACCTAATTCGTATCAGTTTTTATCGGGTCAATTATTTTCAAACAAATCATAATGATTTCATAAAAAATATATACAAATACATCTATAGAATACTATATATATCTATTTGAAAAAATTACATACATTTTAATCAATTAAAATTCTTAATTTTATGTTATAATTGAATATATAGAACATAAGAGTATTTATATGAACTGTAATTAATGTATTCATATTTATATATCCTAGCTAGCAACATCAGTTATTTTTGTATGCACTAGTCTATAATCTTATTTAAGCAACATAATAATTCAATGTAGAAACATTATACACTGAAAGTAACTACATTTTACAATAAATATAAAAAACGAAATTATAAAAATGTTCATAATATATATTATATGAAGATAAATGATTAACACTAATTATAAACACACAAATTTAAACTGATTATAGTATGAACCAAATTATTAGTAAGATAAATATGTAATAATGTTAATTAAACCACACAAAATAAATATTATATAAATAAAATATCTGTTAACAGTAAACAACAAATTCAATTAATTTATAAAATATGTTTAATCAATTTAAAATTAAAAGTCAGCGCTATCGGGCGTTAGTGAAATGGTAAAACAAAACAAAACATATGCATATGATCAAATCAGAGCAAAGAAGAAGGGCCTGAAAGGTAAAACAAAACTACTTTTTTTTGGTCGAAAACAAAATTATTCATATATATGAGCCTTCTGGTATGGAAATGGCACGTGACATGTCTGTAATGGAAGGGAGGAGATCCGATCTTTGCTGTTAAAACGAAAGTTAATTGCTCTAATTTTTCATATAGTACATAAGTTATTGAATGTATAATTACGGATCTTGGCACTTTGTAATGCAGATTTATCTAATCATATATAAAAGGTCGCTTGGATCCGTCAGATAAAACTTTACTTAACCCAAATGATTAATCTGACATAGGTTTATAGTACTTTACTATCTCCTATTATTTTATGGCCAGTTCTCGATAAAACTGTTTTCACATATATTTCCATATAAAATAGAACTTGAAGCAAAACAGAAATGGTACTAGTACAATGATAAGCCAAGAATCAAATTGATTGTTTCTCTTTATTTCCACGCCAAAGAATTCACCACATTTAACTTTTGATGATTCTAAAGCCGCTATGAAACATCAAAACAAATCAAACATACATCACTTTATTACATATCTACATCCGAAAATTACTCTTAGGGTTCATAAAATATAATCCCAATGATGAAATCTTGGATTTCTGATATCACATACAATTCCTTGGAATCATAACTCCAGATGCTCGTCCATGAGCGTTTTTGCAATAAGAAGCTGATGACTTTCTCATGTACTTGAGGTTTATGTTTTTTAATGTAATCCCTGTGCAAGGATGGCTTCCACTACATTCCAGTCTCATTGCTATTGGCGTTATTGATGTTCCTTTTATGTTTGAGTAGGTCACTCCACTTATCTTCACACCAGAGCTCTATATGATCAATCATAACAAGTTTTCATTAGAAATTAAAAAAAAAAACTATATAGAGATTCGAGCTACACCAAATTGATTAGGCTATTCACCTGGTTAGGGCAGCCTTTTCCATTTGGGCAATAGTTTTGATCGATGATAATTGGATTCTCGACATTCCTCATCACCAAGTTTCGATATTGCACATTCTTCACAAACCCGTTGCTCGGCCTGGCCCAAGCCTTTATTCTGACTCCGTTTTGCGTCCTGGTGAAAATAGAGTTCGTGACAGTAATATTCTGCACTCCTTCCTCGTTAGCGTATTCCCCAAGACTCCCAATGCTGGATCCAATTTAAAAGCCATGTTAGCTAGTGGCTTAATTAGTACGATATCATCATATTAAATTAATTACAATAATTTTGTTTACCTGATTCCATGTCCGGGTCCACAATTCAAGCGTTCGATCCAAATGTTCTTAGATCCTTGATTTAGAGCAATGCAGTCATCACCGGTCGCAATGACTCCCCCACTAATGGTGACTCCAGAAGAAGCCTGGACGATAATACCGTCAGTATTAGGGCTACCACTTGGAGCCCTAATTCTTATATTTTGAATCCGAACATTAGAAGAATGATGAATCGTGACATGAATAGTCTGACTATACAACGATGTTAAGGAAACAAACTTTGCAAAAGAACCCCCACCTTCATCTTCTCCGATCTGCTCCGGTGGCTGTCAGCCGGGCGCGTGGCCACCGGAAGCTTTCTCCCCTTGATCTCTTCTTTTTACTTTGCTCCGTCTTCACTCTCTTTCTCCAATCCGTCGAGATGCTAGGTGCTCTGGAAAGGGGATCCGCCGCGGGGTTTCTAATCTGCTCCGGGGAGGTTGGATCTGTGGTTAGGTGACTCGATCTGGAGTTCCGGTGAGGCGGTGAGGGTTGAGGTAAGGCGTAGTCGGCGTTTAGGGTTTGGCTCTGGCGGTTCTCGATTTTATTTTGTAGATCTCGTCGGGGTTCTCGAGCTGGAAGCGAGTGGTGGTTCAGTGGTCTCTCTCCCCGTGGTGGTCGTCGTGCTGGTTCATTCGAAGAGTGTTCTTCGTTGTGGAGAGGAGGGAAGAGCTTCCTCTTACCCTTTGGCTTGTGGTCTTGCTGAGGGTTAAAGGCTTTGTCTCTTGTTCAGGGGAGGCGGTTGTAGTCCGTCACCGGCACGTCCTTAGCGGTGTGGTGGCTGTGTGGTTACTACTCTTCTTTGGAGTTATCGTGTGTAGCTAAAAGTGATGTCCGGTGTCCTGTCGTCTATGGCTGTACTCCGCTCACTTTGCGGCTGCTCTTCCTTTGCATTACTGTCTCCATTTCATCGATTCGCGGTTGCTGTGTCCTTCTATGTTTGGACTCGTTCAGACCTGCTTCTGGTTCCTCCTCGTTTCTCCATCGAGGTTTCACCGGAAGCGCATGAAGACCGGTACAGGTTCTCTGTACCGGAGCTAGGATTCACCGGTTAGCCAGGTCGGGTCAGCTTGTGTCTGGCCGGTGATGTGGAGACCTCGCTTCAGTTTCCGTCATCCCGATGTGAGGAAAGTCTCGGTCGTTAGGCTACCTCGCAGACGGTTCTCTTCTTCTATGCAGGTTTTGAAGATTGCGGTTTGATGATGCTTCTTTCTCAGCCCGTTGTTTTAGGTAGGTGGTTCGATGGCGGCAGTAGCGAGTGCTTGCTCGTTTAAGGTTGCGTTTCAGGCGCTGTGTGGCGTTTTGTACATCCTCGGCTTTGGTGGCATCTGCAAGGCATCGTGGTAAGTATTTGGAACAATCCTCTACTGGTCGTCCTGAGCTTCAAAGACAGTAACGGTTATAAGCTTTGTGGAGTTCATCGGTATCTAGCTACTCCGGAGACGACATGGGAAGTCCCGGCATCCGAAGCAATAAGGAGAACCTCACCGTCCCGTGATCATTGTCGATGGTTGAGAACGGAAACCGATTCCAAGGAATTTCGAAAAACGGACTAGTGGATTGTGCCGGGTTTAGTGGGTGGGCGAAGCTAGATCGTAATAGTTTGACTTTGGAGATTTTGTTCAAAGCGAGTTTATAACCGGAACTGATTTCCCGATTATTCGGGTTGATTTAAAAAAAAAAAAAAAAAAAAAAAAAAAAAAAAAAAAAAAAAAAAACGATGTTAAGCCACTTAGTAGAACGTTATTGCACCAACTAAACGAGATAGACTGCAAAAAAAAAAAATTAAAAATGATTATATATATCAAATGGCTAACTAGCAAATAAATTGAAATTGGATATTGTTATAAATATACCCTTGCACCCTGAGGACAATGACCACCTTTCTTTCTACAAGACCAATAACCAGCTCCTCTGGCATCAATGGTTCCACCAATAACCGAGATCCGGTTTACTTTAGCGAATAGGATCCAGTAACCAGAACTACCTATACTCCAGTAATTTGCAGGAGCAACGAGTTTTCCATCGATTTTGAAAGTTATAATGTTCTTGCAAGGACCCCAAAAGACTAGATTTCTAACCAAGTATGTTCCACGGGGGATGTAGACCATGGCTCGAGTCCTTGAGCCACATGCTAATGACCAAGCTGTCAAAAATGGTTCGGTCGCGTCTGTTCTCCCATCACCTTTAGCTCCGTATCTCTGTACGTTAAATGATGGCATTGCGTTTGATGAGTTGATAAGATAGAAAAGAATGAAGAATAACATGATGTTATTGGCCATCTTAGAATTTTGTAGCTTTTGATGGCTTTGTATGATTATAATGACTTAGGAAGAAGTAATGAGAAAACTATATATATAGGGAGAAAATGTATTTTTTTTTTTGTATTTGACCGGAGGATCCGTGAATTTATGACTAATCACGTTATATGCGGTGTATTAAGTGTATAGTGTACTGATTCCATGTTGTATGATAATATATTTAACTAATTATGGCTTTACATATGTTCAAACTTACAATGGCACGAAATTATTAGTCTATGGGACGTACGTACTGACGTATGATATAATTTCAGAACAATATTCTGTACTCAATCTCCATGTGATCATAATATAGGTAGTTAGAGTAAATGACATTGCTATACTCACTTGATATTTGAGAAAATGATTTTGATTTGACATTTATTTGCAAAATAATTTTAGTGAGATGGAAAATTGAGCATTTTTTTTTCATTTCGTTCTTTTTTCCGACGTCTTCTTTTTTTAGTATGAAATGCTATTTTTAGTATCTTATGCAATTTATGCGATCCAATCGCTCGGACAAAATTTGCAGGAACTTGTCCAAAAGAGTGCCAGCGCAACAGATTCAAAAAGTCCCAACATCAAGTTGGAGTACAAGATAAAGATAGGATCCGAAAAATGATATGTACGGTTCACATGTGATGATCGATAAGCAATGTGAACTCTTCAAGTTTTAACAAAATACTAGATTCCGACCCGTTCTTAAAAGGACGGGTATATTTTTTTGTTTTAAATTTAGTTTTTATATTTATGTTTTCTTTGTGATTATATTCATATGTTTTTATGTAATCATATTTGTGTGTAAATTTTAATCAAAATATATTTAATTAAATAATGGCAATTTAAAAATTGATCTCGTATACGTTTGGTTAGGGATGGGTCGTGGGTCGAACCCGGCCCGCTGACCCGCCAACCCGCGGATTTCAGTTTTGTTTTGGTCAAAAAATCTGATCCGTACAATCCGCAAACAAAAAATTTTGTACCCGCTCTGCTTAATTTTGCGGTTATCCGCGGGTTATATTTTTTTAAACCATAATTCTTTAATTTAATTATTATATATAAAATATATTTATAATAAACTTTTTATATATTATCAAAATTCATATACAGTTATATATTTTAATTTGAATAAAATAATATTTGAAACTTAAATAAGATATATGGTTTAAAAGTTGAGGTCGGATCATAATTTTAATTTGTTATTTTTCGTTTTGGTCAAAACAAACCAATAATTTAAATATGTAATTTCAGTGTTAATCAAAAATATTTATCATAGTTATCAAAATTATATTAAATTAAATTAATATTAAAATAATATGTTTACAAAAAACTTCATATATAAAAATTAAATTCTTCAAAAAAATAATTTAAACAAAAATTATTACTACCTTTTAAAGGACGGGTCAAAATCTATAAAATACCATGTAAAGTAAAGATACCAAAATCGTTTGAAAATTCTATAAGAAATTATAAAAGATATTAGTATACCAAGTATGATACCAAACTCGTTTGAAAACATTGGGTACCAAATTTAAAACTTTTATCTACCGTAATAATTATTGAATACACATCATATATATACGTTGATAATCTTTACATAAAATATATAGACGAACATTAACTATTTCTAATTTATTAAAAAGTACACTATTTTAAGATACTTTATAGTTTGATATGGATACTTTAATATATTGTGTTTCTATTATATTAATTGCTAAAAATAATTTCCACACAATATATTCGGATATGATCAGAATAGCATAGAATAAAAATTATGCAAACAGCTATAGAGCCAACAAATCAATAAGAAAATTAAGCGATAGTTCAAATATGATATTTCGTTATGGATTTGCGGTACATAAAAAGATAATTTTGTTGCTTTTTGAAATTTTTATTTTTCTGCAAACAGTTAGAAAACCAACAAATCAATACTAAAATTAAGAGTTAGTTCAAATATGAGAATCTTTTGTTGTAGATTTGCAAACCAGAAACATAATTCTGTTGTTTTTTTAAAAAACTATTATTTTACTTATTAAGTCAATATATTTTCACCAAAAATAGACATATTTGTAATGCTGAAAAATGAAAGTGAAATTTTATTTAAATTGATGATACTAATCAATATCTTTTCAGAAAACTAATTTTGCTGCTTGAGAAAAAAAAACTTTGTTGCTTGAGACCGTGTATGAACTTTTGTAGGTTACGCTAAAAACTACATCAGTTGCCATGGTTATTACAATTTTTTATATATATTAAAAGCTTTATATAACTAAAGTTATGCCATGGGACTTGTGAAGGTATGTAAAAAGAAAACTTACATATATGGTCTGGGGAAGATCAAAGGGGGCACAGTAAAAAACCATCAAGCATATCGTTGCTAGAGCCAAAACCAATCGTAGCTAAAGAGGTCTCGAACCCACTTTGTATCAAGCTTCATCTTTTAACCTAACCCACCATAAGCATTGAAAGCCCTTAATTGAAACTTAAAAAAAAGCTAATCTATCATGAGATCAATCAAAACCAGTTGTCAATAAAAAAACTTTACTCTCAAAAACTCATCAAATATAACTGAGATATGCACACTACGTTTGTATGAACACAGACAACCGTTCGGACACACCTTCCCCCATCCTCTCCTCTCGTATTTATCCAATTCAGCTCGAGAGCTACCACTGCCACTCTCAAAGTTCCTCCTTGACTCCAAATAAGGACTGCATCCTGAGCAGGACTTGAACCAGACCTATTATCAACAACCGGTAACTCGTTAACCGATGACAACGCAGCAGAAGTAGCAGCCAGTTGGACTGGTTTCTTGGCCTGGCCATCGTTCTTGTCTTTAACCTACTGTGGAAAAACCACATCAGTGACTGATGATTTTCTCAGACAACTCACCTCTAGTCGCCTCCAAGGGGTACTTTTCCTCTGTTTGAAACAGAAACAAAAACAAAATCATATTCTAACAACAAAGAAACAAACAAAATTAAACCTGCCTGCATAAACTTCCGTAGAGCTGTTGCCTGCATTGATCTACGCTTTAATAGCAATTTAATTGGTCAAATTGAAATATTTAGATACTGTTTTTGTTATAACAAAATCGGAGAAATACCTCCAAAGAATCAGCAGGCGAGATTTTTGTTTGTTAACTATAAGTTTTTGGGAGGTTTTGCGGAAAATAAAAAAAAAATATTTAATCAAAAGCTTAATCTAAAAATAATCCAATGGCATAAAATAGTAAATATTGTTGAAACAGAAGGGCACCTGAAAAAATAGCCTTCTGTTTTAATAGTATAGATGAGAACTATTCAGTTCAGAAAAAAAAAAAAGAATATTTAAGGCTACATTTATGGGTAAACGAATAAAAAGGATGTGATATCCCCACGTTCCGCTTTATAATGCGCCGACTATTAGTGAGTTTTTTTTGACTAGTCGAGACATTTACTTTTTAACCTATTTGGAATATATAAATTTTCCAAATCTTAATTTATTTATAGAAAAAAGCATGCATATTTTATACTCTTTTCATAGATTATCATTTATGGTATAGAATGATATATGTAGTTTTTTTGGATGAAATGTTAAATATGATATATGTAGTGCAGATTGTTACATCTTAAGTATCATATCGGAGCAAAGAAAGATAAATATTCATATATGAGCCTTATGTTATGGAAATGGCATGTGACATGTGGTAATGGAATGGAGGAGATCCGATCTTATAGCCATCAAAATTTTCGGTACTGTACCCTTAACGTAAATCGTCATCAAATAACTAATTTGATAGTGTACTATTTTCCAATAGTTAAAAATGAATCTAGAAGTAAAGATAATCATACATTGTTACAAAAAATGAACACTATAAGTTTTCTTTGCATTGCCAAAATGGTAACCATATTTATTATATATTGTAAAATAAAAGAAAAAAAAATCAAATGGACCTCATATTTGAACTTTATTTGATCCAAATAATAAATCAGATAAATGTTTATTGATTGCTTTTATATCTCTTGTAAATATGCTGTCAAATACTGTTATACAAGTTATACAACTGTATTTCACATATTCAGACGAAATGAAATTTCAAGCAAAGAATCTATCACATTTATATTCGGATGTATCTAAGATTAAAAATTATCCAACGAATCAAACAAACGTCACCTTATAATATATCTACACCCAGCAATTAATCTCTAGGATTTATAAATATAGTTCCAGTTATCAGATCATGGATTCCTCATTTACATACAATTCCTTGGAACCATAACGCCAGAGGCTCGTCCATGGACATTCCTGCAATAAGAAGCTGATGATCTTCTCATGTATGTAAGTTCAATGTCTTGTAACCAAAGTCCTGTGCAGTGATTGCTTCCACTACAATCCAACTTCATAGCTATTGGTGTCGTTGATGTTCCTTTTATGTTTGCATAAGTCACTCCACTTATCTTCACACCAGATCTCTATATGATCAATCATAACAAGTCTTCCATTAGAAAATAATTTGAGACTATAAGAGATTCAAGTAACGCTATACACCTGACGAGGGCAGCCTTTTCCATTAGGACAATAGTTTTGGTCGATAATCACCGGGTTATCGACATTCTTCATTATCAAATTTCGAAACACCACACTCCTCACAAACCCTCTGCTCGGTCTAGCCCAAGTCTTTATCCTTACACCATTTTGTGTCCTGGTGAAAGCAGAGCTCGTGACGGTTACATTCTGCACACCTTCCTCATTAGCGTAATCCCCAAGACTCCCAATGCTGAATCAAATTTACAACCAAACCCCCCCATGTTAATTAGTGCCTTAATATAATCATGCCAATTCATCATATTAATGAAGTCGATTATTGTTCATTTTAGGTACCTGATCCCATGCCCTGGTCCACAATTCACACGTTCGATCCAAATGTTCCTAGATCCTTGACTAAGAGCAATGCAGTCATCACCGGTCGCAATGGTTCCACCACTAACGGTGACTCCAGAAGAAGACTGGACGTGGATACCATCGGTGTTGGGGCTTCCACTTGGAGCCCTAATCCTTATGTTCTGAATCCGAACATTAGAAGAATGATGAACCGTGACATGCATATTCTGGCTATTCAACGACGTTAGGCCACTTAGTAGAACATTGTTGCACCAGCTAAACGATATAGACTGCCAAAGAAACCATATCAAAACTTTGATTATATAGTCCAAATTAGCTAGCTAAAGAATCAATCAGGTTGTGATATAAACATACCCTTGCACCTTGAGGACAATGACCACCTTTCTTTCTACAAGACCAATAACCAGCTCCTCTAGCATCAATGGTTCCACCAATAACTGAGATCCGGTTTACCTTAGCGAATAGGATCCAGTAACCAGAGCTACCTATACTCCAGTAATTTTCCGGAGCAACGAGTGTTCCATCGATTTTGAAAGTTATAATGTTCTTGCAAGGACCCCAAAAGACTAGGTTTCCAACCAAGTATGTTCCACGGGGAATGTAGACCATGGCTTGAGAACTTGAGCCGCAAGCCAATGACCAAGCCGTCAAAAATGGCTTGGTGGCATCTGTTCTCCCATCACCTCTAGCTCCGTATCTTTGCACATTGAACGAAGGCATTGCCTTGGATGAGTTAACAAGAAAGAAGAAGATGGAGAATAATACGATGACTAGTGGAAAAGATATGTTTTTGGCCATCATAGATTTTTTTTTCCTAGTTTTGGATGGCTTTGTATGATTACAATGATTTAGAAGAAACAATGTGAAAGGTTATATAGTTACAAAAAATGTGAAAGTTTATATATTTGAGAAAAACTTTATGTGCTACATCGGAGGATTGCTGTATTAGTCACTAATCGCCTAATTAATACGCGCGGTGCATTAAAATATAAGTGATCTAAGTTTTACTTGATTCGAATATGTACTTATGGACTTTTGTTTACAACTTGTTATTGTACGAATATTAGTCTCCGAGACGTATGAACGGCAAAACGATGCACCTATATATATATCTGCAAATGTTTAGGGAGTTCATGATTCAGAAATGTATTTCTTTCTTAACATTAAAGTCTAATATTTTAAAATATGTTCTTTTTGATTCAGATTTTAGAAAACCTTCGTATGTACTACGTAATACGTTCTAATCAAACATGGGCAGAAGAAACCAAGAAACAGAAGTTATCTGTGACAGTTGGCAATAATTTATTTGAGTGTCACATGGAAGAAACTCTGCAGGATAACTCGGCGGGAATATATCATATGCAATGTATGAATTTGTTATTTGATAATAGATATATATATATATATATATATATATATATATATGTTTTCCTTTTTTGTTAGTTAGTTGTGAATGAGATATTCATGAGTCTTGAGGCAACAAAACGCCTATAGTTATAATTTGTGGTGTCACGTTCTAAATCTAGACTTATCTCTTTTTTCTCTATGCTTCGTATCATATTTTACTTGCTTACTTGGATAAACGCAGGGATATAACAACATTTTGCTTAAATGACTATGGCACTGCTCATATAACATGTTCCATAGAAATAAAAATTCAAAATCGAAGGCACAAAAAAAGAAGAAGAAGAGTGGTGGAAACAGAACTAGGCACTGATATATTAGTTGAATAGTTAGTTAAACTAAATTGATTCTCACTTAGCAAATCGATTAGACTTTACTACAAGATCACATGGCCAATGCCTCTATATGGGGTAATATGCCTATATATTTAATCAAATGGTCCACTAAAAGGCCAGTAGAAGAAGTACTACTTCTTTAGTCCTTTGTATATGTTTAATCTGCAGGTGGCATCCAGAAGTTGGTGTTAGGTTCAAAGATTAAGACATCAGTTAAAGTGTAATTGAGAACATTCAATATATATCAGTCCTTTCCACGTGGGAATTTATTGAGGAGGTTGAGAAGTAAACACAGAGGATGAACATACAACAAAAGAAGAATCAACTTAGAAGATTATTCTGAATGAGGAAGACAGATAGATCCATATGGACATAATAAGCAGAGGCCTTTGCTACATCATGTAACTTATTTGGTTTGAATCTTTGATGCAAATGTGTTAATATTGATATCTGTAGAGCCTCCTTCACTGAGTGACTTGACAGCCAAGTCTCTCCATTTCATTGCGTTCTTCTTCATCTCTTTGCTCCTCTCTCCTTCCATCACTTCCTTAATGCTAAACTCAATCTCCTCTCTCATTGCAATCCCAGTCTCTTTCTCCGCCTTCACACGAACCCCAACCTTCCACACATCTTGTATGTACTTTGCATTCATCGGTTGATCGGTCCATTGAGGCATAGCCACCATGGGAACCCCTAAAGTCAATCCTTCCATGGTTGAGTTCCAGCCACAGTGGGTCATGAAGCAACCGACTGCTTTGTTTGACAAAACTTCAAGCTGAGGACTCCACTTCAAAACCAAACACTTATCTTTATCCACTGATTCAAGAAACCCTGATGGGAGCTTTGACTCCTCTGAAGCTCTGACCACCCACAAGTAGCTGAAGCTTCTTACTGCCGAAGCAAGCTCTTCCATCTGCACTCTGCTCAGCTGAGCCATGCTCCCAAATGCTATATATACCACTGACCTTTCTGGCCTTGTGTTGAGCCAGGCGGTGCATAAGGCAGCCTCTTTCGAGTCAAAGAGGTTGAGATCATTGTCGTTGTCTAATTTGATTTGTTGGTCTAAGTACATTGATGGCACAGTCGGACCAATTGTCAATATTGGACAAACTTTTGATAACAACTTTTCCTCCTATACACCGAAAACACAGAAAAAAAAAGACAAAGTAGTTAAGGAGAAAATATTACTAGGTCAATAAAGACAGTAGAAAAGAAACAGGGATACCTAGGTCAAAAAGAACAGCGCAACTAGGACAAAAAGAAACAGAATAACAAGGGCAAATGAAAATGGAGACTAAGCCAGAACAAGAGTAATTAGGACATGGGAAAGCAGATTTAGTGAAGCATAAATTTGGAAAAAAACATAACAATATTAAGAGCACCGATAGGAGTTCTAGATCTAAGGTTCTAAAAAGCATATATGTGTACGTATATATTATATATGTATGTAAAGATGTTCTAAGCTTTACGAGAAACACAATTCAAAATATCTAAATTTAGAAACTTTGAATTGGTTTCCTGTAAATATTAGAACCCCGGAACTACATACATATATATATCATATACATGCTTTTTTAGAGCTTTAGAGTTTAGAACCTCCCGTTGGAAGTGCTCTAAGGGACATGAATTAGTAGCTAGTGCAAAAAGAACAGAGTCAGTAGGGCATAAATTAAAGTAATCAGGACAAATAGAAATGCAACTATGACATGACAAAGGGAAAAACAGAGCTGTTAAGACATGAACTAACATGAAGGTCGAGCTCCTTGAAGGAATTAACGAGTACGAAATCAGCCTCTTTGAAGTTGGTGAACTGTTGAAGCACCATCTCAAAGTAAGCAAGGTGAGACCCAGTAGGGGTGACGAAAGTAGGCAAATCTTGAGGCTCAAGAAAAGTCAAATCCTCTATGGGAAGATTCAAGCTTCCATGGTTTATGTAAAGAAGATAATTAATATAGTTAACACCACAAGACTGCGTGAAGAAAGGAGCCGCGTACAAACCAAACTCCCTCGCAAGGTCAAGTGCCCAAGGCATGAAAGAATCGTAGACGATACAAGTGATGGGGTCATCACTGGTCTGGTGCTTGCGGATGACGTCCGCAACGGTTTTGGAGCCAAAGGTTTTGAAGTTCTGGAGGTATTCAGGGACTGATCCGGCTGATGAAAAGCCTCCCTGGTCGTAGCCGTCTGAGATTTTGGCTATGGAGATGGGACTAGATGGGTCGAGGTGGACTGTGTTGAAGATGAAAGCGGTAAGAGTGTGAGTTGTTTTGAAACCTTTGGAGTGAAGTCTTTTGCAGAATTGGCGCATCGGTGTGATGTGTCCCTGGCTTGGGAAAGGCACTGCTAATACATGCCCTCTCTTCTTCTCCATCTCTCTCTCTCTCTCTCTCTCTCTCTCTCTCTCTCTTGATTACAAAAAAGATGAATAAAGAAATTTTGTAAAGATTATGTTGATAAATTCATAAAGTTATTGCAATAGAAGACAACAGCTTGTGATGAGAGCAAGAAGACAAACCTGAGTTTCTAATCTTTCACAAGGAAAGAAAATGTGTCAGAGTTCTTACAAACTGGAGAACTGTCTTGTTTTGAAGCCTGTTTTAATGTTAAATCTTCTGGAACTACAAATATGGAGGTTTAAAGAGGCCATACGGAAACGTAACTAAATAGAAAGTAATCAAGTTAGAATATTCTATAAGATCTATAATTAAATCAATTATTAGTCAATTTTAAATCGAAATAATATTATCTAAAAATGTCGTGGTCCAAAGTGCTAATGATGTATATGTTAAACCTAACAAAGAAATGAAAAAGAAAGACTTTTCCGTAGTCTTGTTTTTGTGTATTTGTTCATAGAGTGAGTTACCGTAATAGTAGTTACCGTAAGAGACACTTTTGTCAGAATAACAATTGGTCGCAAGTGTCTCAGAAGTAGGTATGACTATTTGCATGCAAGTAAAAATGTCACGGTTTGATATGAAACCAATGAAAATAACCTCACCAAATAATCGTGTTTTTTTGTTGTTGGATGAAAAGACACGTACATACAGTAGTTGTTTATGGAATCGATGCAAACGAGAACAGTGGGACCAACTGTCAACACTGACAAGCTAATTTCTATAACAATAACTCATGTAACAGAAAACAGTTTATATATTAAAAATATAGCAAAACAAGAGTAAATAGTATTCCAAAAAAAACAAACAGAAGAACGAGTAATTAAGATACAAGACATAGTGATTAGGACATGAATGCATGGTCTTTGCTACTTCATCTAGTTAACTTATTTGCTCTGAGCCTTTGATACAAATGTATCAATGTTAAGATCTGTAGACCCTCCTTCACTGAGTGACTTGATAGCCAAGTCTCTCCATTTTTTTGCGTTCTCCTTTATCTCTCTACTCTTCTTTCCATCCATCACTTCCTTAATGCTAAACTCAATCTCCTCTCTCTTAACAATCCCACCCTCCTCGTCTACCTTCACACGAACTCCAGCCTTCCACACATCTTGTATGTACTTGGCGTTCATTGGTTGATCCGTCCATTGAGGCATAGCAACCATGGGAACCCCAAAGGTCAGTGCCTCCATAGTTGAGTTCCAGCCACAGTGAGTCAAGAAACAACCTACGGCTTTGTTTGATAGAACTTCAAGCTGGGGACTCCAGTTCAAGACCAAGCTCTTTTCTTTATCCACTGTCTCAAGAAACCCTGACGGCAACGTTGCCTCCTCTGAATCTCTGACAACCCACAGGAAGCTGAAGTTGCTTACTGCAGAAGCAAGCTCCTCCATCTGCGCATTGCTCAGCTTAGCCATGCTCCCGAATGCTACATACACCACCGACCCTTGTGGCCTTGTGTCGAGCCAGCTAGTGCAGAAGGTAGAGTCTTTCGAGTCGAACAGATTCAGATCGTAGTCCGTGTCTGATTTGATCCGTTGGTCTAAGTACATTGATGGAACAGTCGGACCAATTGTCAACACGTGACAAACTTTTGATAACAACTCTTTCTCCTGTAAAAAAACAGAGTAATTAAGACATTAACATAACAATTAGGACACTAAAATAGAATATGACATGGTTGAAAAGGTTGTAAGAAGAGAGGTCTAACATGAAGATCCAACTCTTGGAAGGTATTAACGAGTACGAAATCAGCTTTTTCGAAGTTTGTAAACTGATGTAGCACCATCTCAAAGTAAGCAGGGTAAGATCCAGAAACAGAGAAAAAAGAAGGCAAATCTTGGAGCTCAAGAAACGGCAAATCTTGAAGGGGAAGCTTCAAGCTTCCATGGTTTACGTAAGAAAGATAGTAAACGTAGTTAACAGCACACGACTGCGTAAAGAAAACACTCGCAGCTAAACCAAACTCCCGGGCAACGTCTAGTGCCCAAGGCATGAAAGCATCATAGACGATACAAGTGATGGGGTTATCACTTGTCTCGTGTTTGCGGATGATGTCTCCAATGGTTTTGGAGCCGAAAGTTTTGAAGTCTTGGAGGTAGTCGTGGATGGAGCTACATGAGTCGAATCCGTGGAGGTCGTAGCCATCGGAGATGGTGGCTATGGAGATTGGACCAGATGGGTCAGGCTTGATGGAGTTGACGAGAAAGGTGGTGAGAGCGAGTGTGGTTTTAAGACCTTTGGAGGTGAGTCGTTTGCAGAACTGGCGGATTGGTGTGATGTGTCCTTGGGTTGGATATGGCATTGCTAGTACATGTCCTCTCTTCATCTCCATCTCTCAGTTTCAATGTTTCTTTGCTTTAACCAAAATGAATATGCCTTAAAGAGATATAACGCGAATATATAGAGATAGGTTTTGTCACGTTCTAGCTTTAGATAAGAGCTTTGAGATCTGAACAAGAGGGAGTTTTGTATTTGTTATCTCTTTCTCATTTTTTATTACAGGAAATAAGAAAGAGAAACCCAATTTGCGTTTCTTTTATATGATTAGGATTTAGGAACTGTGTTAAATAATCATTAGTTTTGATCTTGCAAGTTGCAACCCTGTTTAAGTACTTTTGGTTTCAGTTGTTTGTTTATAGTATTTGCTAAGATATTATCTAAGAAAAAAAGTTTCTTTATTATGAGCATTTTTAACAAAACAACGTAAATGAATGTATGTAATTATGTATTAGCTCTTTATCGTTTTATTGTTACTTTATAGACAAGTATGATCTTACTTGTTAGAGGCGGAAAAACGTTAAGTGACAAACCTAAAACACTAAAACGAGTAAGAAGTAAAAAGATTCTACACTGTTCTATAATTACAATAAGAACTCGACAAAAACAAGAGGAGTTTTCTTTTTTTCTTTTTTTTTCACTGAATAATACCTTTTCATTCAAAGAAGGAAGCATGTAACTTTAAAGAAATACAATACCGATCATCACAGTAGATGAACCAAAGGATCAAATTGTCTATTCGATGTCTTCTTTACTAATATGATGATGTCTAAGATTTTTTTATTTGCACTTGTCTATAACGTGCGACTTTATTGTATCTTTCACTGGACCCAATTTCAAATTGTTTTGTATCTCAGTTCAAGAATTTTATAATCGTCTGTGCAAATTTATTATGTCTAGTGGACACAACAATAATGAGAGTTTGAGATCGAATCAACCGTTATAATGTCAACGTCTAGTAGAGGTGAACATTTGATCCAAACAAATCTTTTATATACAATCTGTTCATTAAATAAATTATATGCCAACTTGTTTTCTTTCTGTTAAATAATGTTGTTAAGCTGACATCAGATTGTGACGCAATTGATGGCGTCAGAGAAACATGTTATGTGTTATTTGATTGTAAATTAAAGTTCAAAAGACTCTTAAGGAAACAACGCTACTTCAAGATTCTTCTTAATAAAACTTTCGACTCCTTGTGGATATGATTCACACACAAACCAAAGAGAGGTAGAGTTGTTAAAAAACAAAAACACGTTGAAATGAAACAGAGATGATAAACTTACATGTCAAAAGCAAGAGGTAGAGGACAAAGAAGAAGATGATGATCGTTCATGCATGGTCCCGTACTCCCTGTTTGTCCTTTGTAGTGCTGATGTAAAGAACTGTACCAAGCAGACATCGAGATGATCGGATAAGTAACTCGCAAAACAAAGTAAGCGATGAAAGAAAAAAATGATGGACTTTAAGAAATAACCTCTCTCTCCATGAACCATGATCAAGCCCTGAAAACGTTATTAAATTATAAAGGCCCAATACTGATGGCCCACTCGTAAGTCACTTTTTCCCGCCCATCTTTTTTATTTCGTCGATAATAATTACATCTACACGTGACATATAAATAAATAATTCTTACTACAGAACTCGATAGCAACTTGCAGAATCCGACAGAAACACTTCCAAAAATCTAATAACTTTCATTACAAAATTTTAAATACACATAAAACATATGTTTCTTCAGTACGGACCACATGAAACCAAAACACACTAGACAAATACACTGAATCAAATCGTTTTCACTTAGAACAAGTCCTCGTCTCCTTCGTTGTCTAGAGATCCCGAGTGACTCTGCTCTGAGTTGTTATCGTTAGCCACGGGGAAAAGCGGCGTGGTGACAGCCTGGTTCGAAGCTGAACCTCGTGGTACTGAAGAACCATACACTGTTCTCTCGTTTACACGACCAACTTCTTTACACACTTGATCAAGAACCATCAGAAAGTCTCTGACAACGGTGAATATCCGACAAGGATGAGACTCCGAGTTCCCATGGAAGTACTCCGTTACTTCTTTAACCATCTTCATGACATTGTCTCCCTGCGATTGTATCTCCGTGATCTCTTTCTCAGCTTTGCTCAAGAACGAGCTCATCGAGTCCAAGAACCTCTCTGCTCCTGCTTCTTGCTTTAGCTCATCGATTACTTCCTTGACCTTTGTTATCCCTCTAGCGAGCTCACCTGCTTCGTTCCCCAGGGAGTTCGAATCCACCGCAGCTGCTTTCTTGACGTTTGTTAACTGAGAGCTGAGACCTGAGACGACTTGCAACCCAAGTTTCTTCAGCTCTAAGTCGTCTTGGAACGCTGATTGCTCGGCTATGTTAACAACGCCTATAGGGCTTTGAGTTGGAGCGGTGGAAGAAGAAACGCGACCTCCTTCTGATTTTATGATCTCTTGAACCACAAAGTGCAGCAAGGTGGTCTTCCCATCTGTTCCTTTGATATCCACCAGCTTCAAGAGCGTGTCGAGCTTGAAAGCGTGTGCGTCTCCTCTGTTAGTCCCAACATTCATCCGGTTCCCCGTCTTGAGAACCGCTTCTAGAAGCTTCAAGAACATCCTAGTGTTCTTTAACTCCCCACAAGCAGCCTGAATAAAGTGTGAAATGTTCAGTTTCTTTTAGTACAATAAAGACTAATTAGGACAAGCAGAGAGTGTTACGTTACCTCGAGGGTGTGGAATGATCTTTTGAGGTACTCGGTTTCCGACTCGAAGTTGACTACGTAAAGCATTGCGTTGATCCTCTTGAAAGCCAAAGGAATGTTGAGCAAAGCTCTGAGGAACTTCTCTGCAGGTCCAATCTTGGAAGGAGATGATTCATCATCATCATCTCCTTTAAGCTCCTTCAGCTTGGCCTCTTCTTCTTTGGTAGGTGCCATCTTAAGCAGGCATTGGAGAAGCTCGGAACCAAGCGCATCCGAGTTTCCTGATATTCATCAATAACAACAACAAAATGTCATGGTGACTTGTGCATAAGTAAGTAAACCAAGAGAGTGTTGAAATTAATTAGTTTTTCACCTTCAACAAGGGCTTCGCAGACTTCATCGGCGGTTACATTAAGAGCTCTAAGCAAAATAGCAATGTTGTGTGACTTTCTTGGATCAAGAAACTGATTATTATTATTATTATTCTCCTGACTACTCGTAGATTGAACAACACCAACAGACTCTTTTGTTCTTGAAGTTGGATCATTCGCTCTGAACAATGTCTCTATCATTTCTTCATTCACTCTACCAAAAAAAAAACATAGACCAAAGAATCATTTTATCTTAAGCCACGTAAGCAGATAAGGAAGTGAGATTAAAGATTTTCAATATCTTACTGGAAAGAGTTTGACTTGATCTGGTCCCACACGGTAACACGGCTCGAGCTTGCTCTAACCTTGTCCCAGTGTAAAGGCTTCAACTTTGGTTTCAAGGTCTCCTCTTTCTTGTCCGAATCAGAAGGAGGCGAGAGTAACGTAGTAGCCGGAACCTCATGAAAATGCGTAGGAGGCCGAGGAGGTGGTGGTGGTGGTCTTGTTGGAACAGGTTTCTTCGAAACGCTGCCGTTTGAGCTGTTCAGCGAGAGACGAGGACTAAGAGAGGACTTAGGTTTCGAACCATTGGAGGAAGAGACAGAGCCCGACGAGTTCGAGGCTTTGATAGCAGAGACACGTGGCGGGCTCTGCTGCTTACGAACTGGAGATCCGCTGGGAGAGTAAAACTCGTCGTTTTCGTTGTCGTCTCCTCCGTCAAAGTCTTGTCTTTTAGGGTTTAAAAGTTCGGTGCTTCTGTAGTTGGGAGAGTAAACCGGAAGCTTTGGCAGAGGAGGAAGAGGACGGAGCTCGGGGGACCCTATCTTCCGGTACTGCGAGTAAGAAGAGGCAGCAGAAGAAGAAGAGGAAGAAGAAGAAGAAGCAGCCTGAGCTGGTGGTAACTCCAAAACGCCGGCGACTGAGACGGGAGACTTCTGCTGGTCTAGACCAGAGTTGACAAGAGTACCCAAGTAGAGAAACTCGGAGGAGGTGTTGGAAGAAGCGTACTTCGGCGGCTGCTGTTTGCAGTGTTTCAGAGAGCCGTCGGAGGGAGCGGCGTTGAAGAGGTGGAGAGCGTCTGTTCCGGCCGATTTGGTGCCGTCTCCGGGGGAGGCGCGGCGGGTTCGGGTTCGGCGGAGGAAGATGATCAACACGGCGAGGAGAGAGAGGAGAACGGCGGCGGAGACTACGGAGACGGCTACGGCGAGGAGCTTGGCTACGTGGCGGTTGTTGCTGCTGCTGGGAGACTTGCTGTGGGTTGGGAAGACGAGGGAGGAGATGTTGGCGGGAAAAGTAGGGAGGGAAGCTCGATGGGGAGGAGGAGGAGGTGATGGCGGGGGATGAGAGGTGGGTGAGGATGGGTCCGCAGAGGGGAAAAAGGTGTTTGGATGAGGCGGAGACGGCGGAGGAGGCGGAGGGTTTGAGACGGAGGAGAAGAGGTGTTTCTCGTGGGGTGGAGGCGACTCTGGATGATTCTTGTGGTGGTGATGGTGGAGGGAGTGTGGAGAAGGCGAGGGGGGTTGGGAAGAGGGTGGTGGTGCGGCGGTGGTGACCGGGAAAAACGGTTGGTGGAGTAAGTGGCGAGAGTGGAGCCGGTGATCGGCGGAGGAGGAGAGAAAGATTGTAGCGAAACAGAGGAAGAAGGGTAGTTTAGACATTCTTCGAGCTCTGTGTTTTTTTTCCTAGGGCTTGTTGATGTTTGTTGCTGTATTCAAAATCTGACAGTGGGGAGAAAAGAGAAAAGAGTGATGTTTGGTTTGGTCGATGAAGAGAGAGAGAGAGGTTTGGTCTTTACGAGGACTGGTTTTAGAGAGAGAAACTGGAGGGAACAGTAAGTACATAGGTGTCATAATTGTTTAAATTCGTTTAGGTCTTCGTATTTGAGTTGATTGCGAAATGGTTGTTCATCTTTTATTTTGTGTATTTATGTTCCATGTTTCTTAATTCTATCAAAAAAGCTTTTAAGAATTATGTAAAATCCAATAGTAATAATTTTGGTTCAGGGGAAAATTTAAATGAGATGTTGGGTTGGACCAATTGTTAGCAGATAGATCAATTTTCGATAAATAATGATTGCTCTAATAATGGACATCTTTCCCAACATGATTTCTTCAGTTAGAAACAATTTATTTTCATCAGATTTTTATACGATTAAGACGTAACTAGAACCTTTTTCTGTTAATTACCACATATTAGTGGTTCCTTGATTGTGACTTGTTCACTACCGAAATTAGTTGAACATTATGGGTTTTTTTCTTCCTCTTGTTATGTACTTTGATAAACAATGGTGAAAGTGAAAAAAAAAAAAAGACTAACTTGCCGGAGTACAAGTAGCAAAAATAATACTGCGACTGTGCTAAATAGCCAAGTCAACATTTTCTCCCAACACAACCACATTGAATCTGTAATAAATAGACGAATTTATTGAAACCAAACAAGAATTTTGTTATCATCTTTATTTTTTGCTAGTTTCAGTAATAATGACAATAACTGCATAGTAAATTTTGATAGATTAAGTCTTAATTCATATATCACTCGCGTTAGTTTATTAATTATCTTAGCATTTCAAATCCTAAAAGGACATGATAGAAAGTTAGAAACATCTCGTCTGTGAATTACTCCATTTGAGTGCTACTATTTTGCATGTCTCCTTTAAATTGTTTGACATGTAAAAAAAATCACTGAAGCGTAGTTATGCAACGAACTTGTAGTTGCATTTCACTTCGACAAGAGTATGGCTCAAGTCCGTATCCAATACGATTCAATGTCACAGAGCCGTTACCTTTCCATGTATGTTGAGATAATGCAAAATGGCCAATAGATTTTTTTGGTCGGCCGGTACTAATCTTCATTTATGGTTCCATAACTTATGCTGTAGAATATCCACACGTTTGACCTTTACACGTCTATTGAAACTGATGTACTTTCTTTTGACACCCTTTGATTGTTAATTTGTTATCATAGCAGAAGAACAAAATCGTGTAGTATAAAACAAACAGCATGAAGTAGAACGTGACAGCAAAAGAATGACTGGAAAATTTTTACTTTCATTTCCCTTTTTTTTGCCATGATTAATGAATGTAACCAAATGATAGTAAACTAATAATTATATTTGACCACAAGGTGGTGGGCTAGTGGTCTTGAGGCAGTTCCAACGCCGATACGGACCCAGGTTCGAATACCCCTTGTGGCCACGAAATGCTTTACGTTCTCCCCAAATTTAAATTTAAGCGCGGCGTTGGTGCTGGGCCTTTGGGTAATGGGTATTAGTAACGGCTGGTTTCGGGCCAGAAGTGACTACGGGCCTAAGGATTGCGGAAAGCTACGGAAGTGACTACAGGCCTATGGGTTGCGGAAAACTACGGAAGTGTCTACGGGTCTACGGGTTGCGGAACATCCCTGTTAAAAAAAAAAAAAAAAAAAAAAAACTAATAATTATATTTGATGATTTTTCCTGTTTGTTTAGTGCGTAATCAAACCCCCTAAAACTTAAAGTCATCTTATTATTTCTGTGCAGAAACATAAAAAAATATATCATCCGTATGATTTAAACCAGTGTTAGCAAATTAAGTCCTCAGATTTTACTTTGCATAGAAAATGTTAGTAGTGTAGAATATCTACACGTTTTGAATACCAGTGATTTTAAGCCACCGTCTGATGACGTTCTCTTAATAATACGAGATAAACTTCGTGGAACTAATTTGCTATCATGTCATCTCGTGAATCATCATTCATCATCAGCGAGAAATCAAGCTTTGTTAAAAAAAAAGAAAAAAAAAATCTAAAAAAAAAAAAACTTTGTTCACAAGATAAGGAGTGGAATCCTAAACTGAGATAAAATGATAAGGATTTTGAAAGAGTACGTTGGAAAAATATTTAATACATGCAAACAAAAGAAAAGTATAACACAGAGATTCTTGCAGTTTATTATCACGAGTAAACAAAACTGTGTTGGGAGTTGCATCATTTTCCACTTCTCCAAAGATTCTCTCCATTCTTCTTCATAGTTAAGTTTTATCACTGTTTTGCTTTAGTTGTAATGCAATCCACACTAGTGAACCACAATTATTTTGTGACATGTCAATGTGTTATGTGAGGCTGGTCCGTTCTAGTCACGTCAACAAAGTATGGAACCTATAAATCATCATTTCTTTAATATTCAATGCATACTTTCGACTGATTAATTAATACGCCACTGGAGGGGAAGCAAACATTCCGCCTGTTAAACATAGGTTCACTACTATTTAATTAATTATCCTCAGAGCATGAAACGACGACGTAGAACGGAATCGTCGGTGGGGAAATAGTCCGACCAACAAAAACTGAGTGCATAAAGAGCGTACAGAGCAAGACGACGAAGGCATTGCATTTTACTGTAAACCCGTGATTCACGCAAATCCAGGATGTTCAGCTGTCTCTCACTTTTGTTCGTTACTTACACGTGTCAGTCTTCTTCACTCTTCATTACCCTTATTCTTCACCGGCTATCGCCTGCTCCGGTTACGTAAGGACACAACCCCACTCCATAAAGCTAGTATTTTATAGTAAAAAAAAAGCTACTACTATATCAGCTAAAAGTACACCACTACACCATTACCATCAAAACCATAAACCCAAACTGTGGACATGGAATAAAAATCATCTCTATCACTATTTCTTGTTGATTTTATTTTGAACACAAAATGTTGATTACAAGTAATTTTCTTAGACGAATCATTTCAAACGTGAGTTTTTTCAATATTCTGAAGAGAACTTTGGAGAGAAATGCTATGATCTATGAATTGGAATGCAAAAATAAAGGAGGTTGACAAACAAATAATACTATAAAGTATTAACATTTTAAAACTACAGAAGAAAGTAAAAGGAGAGCATTATTATTGTCACTTGTCAGTGATTTGAAAGCGAGATATTTCAAAATTTATAAGCAACTTTTTGGGGGTATTTTTGAGAAGGTGTACCTTTTTTATAAGTGAATCCTGCTACAAAGACGTGAAAGGCAAAATCTTTTGCTTAGGAATAGATTGTTATGGAAAATAAAGTAAAAAATTAATTACATTTTAAAATATAAAAGTGGTAAAAATATGAAAAGACAAAGCCTAGTGCTCCACCAATACTGCTTCAGCTATATATTTTTTCTTTCTCTAGATTCATTCCAATAATTCAAGAAAGACAATTATTTGATTTTTTATTTGAAAGGTAATAAAGTGGAATATAAAAAAAAAATGTGGGAAAAATAGAGGAGCCTGTATCCAAATTTGGCATTTTGTAAAAGCTCATGCATATTTGAAAGAAGAGTATCACTGCCAGGCTCTAGGGCCCATTAGCAATAAACATGGGCCGTTTCTAATGGAAACCGGTTTTGTTTTGGGTCTGAATTGACATTTTAATCACAGGTCCCTCTATTTCCCTCGCTCTCTTAATGGATCCCTTATCTTTCTTGAAACCGTTAAACGTCAAACCTTTTACAGTCCCAAATCAAACAGAGCTTTAGCCCCTTTGTTCAATTTCATCTACTCGCGAAAGGAAAAGTCTCCAACTTTCTCTCGGCGATGGGGAAGAACCAAGGTTACAAGGCTATGCAGAGAGCCAGAGTTGGCTCTAGCTCCGGCTCCGCCGCGCCGGACGAGATCGAAGACGGCATGGTTTGTACCCTTCCATACCACCATGATGATTGATGATATTGAAACAAAATTCAATTGATTTAATTTCATCAAAGTTTATGACTTTCGCTTTCATTGGTTATAAAGCTCTGTACTTTCCCCTTTTTTACATTGTGACCTAGCTTTTGCTTGCAGATTTGTAACCGTAGCTGTCTGAAATCTTTACTCGTGTAGTTTAGTTAATGTCTGAGATCTTACTTGTCAGTTTACTTATACATAAGTGTTTGTGTAAGAATCAGATCTTGTACCACCCCCTTCAAATTAACAGTTTTTGGGCTTGTTTTGCAAACTGAAGCATTAAGCAAAAGTTGAAAACATTAGCAAGGATCTACTTATTAGGATGAGCAATTTCAATTGAGTGGTTCCAACGTTGTGGGTTTGATAGTGCTAGTTTGATTATTATTAGATGGTATTTGTTGTTCGTTAGTTACCACCAAAACAATTCTGATGAGGCGAGTGGCAGGTGGATGGTTCATATCATACACCAGAGTGGCATGCTGCTCGTTTGGCTGGTCTCCAGACTACGCACACCATTACTTGGGAAGAATATAAGAAGAAGCAAAAGGTAAGCTCGTTTTTTTTGTAAGAGTTTAAGTAATCGTTAATTGATGCTAAAGTGGTTAGGAGCATTTAACTATAAGGTATCTTCAACAGGGTCGTTGTATTGCGTTTATGACTAGATTAAGAAGTGTTTCTCACTTTGTATTACTTACATGTGACCCTCTCAGGAAGAAGAAATGAAAAAGGGGGAACTTGAAGCAGATACTGATAAGTTGATGCGTGAGTACAGAGCTCAGCTGGATGCCGAAAGGGCAATGAAACTCTCTAAGGGAAGGAACTTCTCCAGCGATAAATCCAGAAAAGGTATATACATTCGATATCATAACTAAATCAGATGGAATGTGTGCGATACCTGATTTGCTACTTGCTTCTCTAATGTGCCTGTGTGCTCTTGCAGATAGGAAGGAGAGAGATGTCACAGATAAAAAAGACAGAGATTCTAAGAGAAAGAAAAGCAAAAAGAGAAAGGTGCTTCCTCGTAACAACCACATCGAGTTTAGTTTCAACTTCCTCTAGGCTTTATAGCTTAGCTAGCTTCTACTAACAGACACATTGTATTTTATTGATTTGCAGCGTTCGAGAAGGCATTCGTCTGACTCAAGCTCCTCCTCCTCAAGCTCATCCTCCGAGTCATCAAGCAGCGATGAAGAGGAATCTAGAAGGTCAAGGTCAAGTTCTAGAAGATCTAAAAGGGAGAAGAAACACAAATCTAAAGGTAGCAGACACTCGAGCAAAAGCAAAGATGTGGATGATGGTCCAGTGCCTTTGTCGAAATTCTTTGGCAGTCTTAAGAAGAGTTAGACACCCATTTGAAGATTTGTGTTTCATCATATACTCAATTTGTTACACTGGATTCAATAATTGCATAATCTTCAGACATGAAAACTATTTTTGAGATTGATTTAAACTCTTGTCTTAAATGATTGCAACAAGAAAATGAGGACAACTTACAAATACGTAGACAGAGAGAGAGAGAGAGAGAGAAGAAGAAAAAAAAGACCAAAAGAAACTAAAGTTTGAGCCCCATTGATCACACAAGCATCTCTCTCACAAGTATACACAAAAGACATACAACGGTGCTTCCTCTTTTAAGAATGTTGTCCAAATCAAAATCAAAAACGATGATTGTTCTTTCAAACTATTTGCTGATATTCTGGATTGAAAGCGAGGGCTTCGCGGTAGATAAGCTCCTTCATCTGCTCCTCTGAGAGCGCATGTTGCTCAAAATCGAAGTTGAAAGGCATTGTGCACTCAGGCTCGTCACTGATGTCGTGCAGTGAATTCAGGTATGGATGTTCCAGGGCGTCTAACACTGAATCAACCAAGATTCATGCAAAAATGTGAGGAACTAACTTATTCAAGAGAATCAATAACTCAAATATTATTCCTTCACTGACCTGTGATTCTCCGTCTAGGATCAAAAGTCAGCATCTTCTCGATAAGGTCAATCGCTAGAGGATGCACTGTGGGGAACTTATCAGTGAGAGACTGGCGAGGATACGGTGGGAGTTGTTTTATGTAACGCTTTGCATTTTCGTTCAAGAACTCAAGTTCTTCTTCTGATGGAGTTCCTATGAGCTTCACAAAAATAAAACAACTATATCAGGTCTTTGTTGTCGCTTAACATAGAAAAGGTTATTACAAGTTTACCTCCATGAGCAAGCGGAGCTGATGAACATGATCACGACCAGGAAAGAGAGGCTTACGGTCCATCAACTCCATGAAAATACAACCAACAGACCAGACATCGATGGCCGCAGTGTAATCAGAAGAGTTCAAGAGCAGCTCCGGCGCACGGTACCATCTCGTGACAACGTACTCGGTCATGAAATCACTCTCGGAAGTGACTCTAGCCAGCCCGAAGTCGCATATCTTCAAGTCGCAGTTCGCGTTGAGGAGGAGGTTGCTCGGTTTCAAATCACGGTGAAGCACGTTCGCGGAGTGGATGTATTTCAATCCACGGAGGATCTGGTAGAGAAAATACTGGCAATGCTCTTCGGATAAGCCTTGGTTAGACCGTATGATCTGGTGGAGGTCAGTGTCCATTAGCTCGTAAGCGATGTAAACGTCGTTGAACGCGTTTCTTAACGGTGGCGGTATTATGTCTCTGATTGCAACAATCTGATCAAAACAAAGATGGTTATTGTTGTAATAGTTGGAAATGATCTACACAATGCTTTGAGATTTGCTTTCTACATAAAAAAAAATATTTTCCCGTAAATGGAAACTACCATAGTTGGAAATGATCTAGACAGTGTTTTGTAAAATTCGATTTCTATAAAAGTAAAGATCTATTAACGTAAATGGAAGATACCATACCATACTAAAGCACGCACTAAAACCATATGCATCAAAAACTAGTAAAATGCACGCACAATGCTGTCAACAGATAATGTAACATGTTGTGAATCAAAACCAGGTGCAACACATTCATTCTCATAGGAATATCAAAGTAGATTTTGCAAAAAATCACTGTTCATCTTAAACAACTAAAATATATTATCAACTCTCAGATGTTTGGTTATGAATGAAATTATAAGAATAAAAAAGAGAGATAGAAAACTAACATTCTCATGATCCATGTGACGAAGAAGCTTGATCTCACGGAGAGTCCTCTTGGCATCAATCTTATTGTCAAAAGCGTTTGCGATTTTCTTAATCGCAACGCTCTCGTTTGTTTCAGAGTTCATAGCCGAACTGCAACAAAAAAAACAAAACATTAACACAAAAAGATAAAAGCTTTGTACGACAAAAAAACCAAACATATTGAGTTCGAAAAAAACCAAACAAACTTTTTGTAGATGTTTCGGATTAAAAGTTGAAAACTTAACCAAACCCATTTAAAACAAATTGAGATTAAAAAAAATCTGAAATAGTTAATAATAATACCAAACGATGCCATAAGCGCCTTTGCCAATAGGCATGATGGGAGGCTGATACTTAGCGGTGACCTCGAAGATGTTCCCAAATATGTTATACTGAATAAACATCCCTCCGTGGCTTAGTGTCGCCGGAATATTCTCTATCCCCGCCATCTGAGGAGCAGGGTTAGACGGAGCACCACCACCTGTAGCTTCCGTCATATCTGTATCAGCCGCCGCGTTACCACCGTCCATCTGAAGAAGAAGAAGAAGAAAAAGGAAGAGACTTTTGGGTTTGTGTTGGATCGACTAATTGTCGGAACGAAAAGAAATTGATACGCTTTTTGGTTTCTGGGGTCAATACAGATCTGAAGAGGAAGAGGAAGAGGAAGAGAAAGTCAGGTGCGTGGTGGCTGGTGCGGAGGATCTTTTTATGGGTCTGTCTTCTACTTGACCCAACACTGTTGAATCATTTGTTTCTCTTTTTTTTAATGGTAAAGTTGTTTTCTTTTGATGTTTGACATTTTTTTTATCAAACTAAGTAGATAATGTATTCTTAGTTTGTAGAGTTACTTGATTTAGATTTGTGATTATCTTGTCATTAACGGTAATACTTTGAATGTTACCTTGTTTTGGTGAAAACAAATCAGAAAGTTACACTATAAATAGTATAATATCATTTATGGTCTTTGCTATTTTGGTTTGGTGTTTACTTCTTTTTTTTTCCAATCAATCATCTTCATAACATGGAAACATATTGATTCTCTTGCGTGTAAACCAATAAATACATGTACTATGACTTATAAAGATAAAGTTAATTTTCATGTCCTAAATTTTTTTAGTTTGTTTGATCAAAATTTTTTTTTAGTTTTAAATCGCTAAATTTTGATTTGCGACAAGTATGCGATTTGTCTCACACAACAGTAAAACAAATAATAATAACACGGCTATAACAAAAAAATATATAAATGGGGTTAGTTGTAATAAAAGAACGTATGGTATAATTTGATATTTGTTCTAGATTATAGGGACTTTATCCATATTTAAGAAAAATAAAGTTACATCGAACACAAGACGGCTTTGTTCTCTGCATCTATACCTCTTTTCTGGGTTTTAAGGGTTTCAATAGACAAAACCAGGCATCATCGAACCAGTTGTCTCGTCACCTAAATAAGAAACCTTTAAGGCTTCTGGCAGCATTGGGCACACTTCTCTGTGGAAAAAAGATTCCAACTTTGTGTCTCTTTCGAACTTCCGAGTCATCTTTCAAACGTACACAGGACCAGGTTCCCTTCGAATTCAATTTGAATCCTTTTGATCCTCGAATTAGTTTTGTTTAGATACTGAGGGATGATGATGTGTGATTATTCTGATTTCATTTTCGCTTTTTGATCAGTTTTTTTTGTGTGGTTAAAGATGTTAGCTTTGGATGTATTGATGTTAAATTAACAGTTACTAATTGCATTTAAAATCTGACCTTTGTTTGATGGTTGGTTATTGATTTGTTGATTGAGTCCGTTTAAAGGGAAGCTAAAAAAGCATCTGATTTTGCATTGTTTGTTAGTTAAAATTATTTTAAATTGATGCGCATGAAGGTGAGCAAATGATTGTCTCTCAGTGGGATTTACTGGAATGTCTTTTGCAATATTCAGTTGCTCACATCATTATTATTATGTTACTCATAATCTTGCATGCTCTTTGCCTGTCACTTCATCTTCACAGCTCTCTCTCTTTGTTACTCATCCTGTGTAGAGAGAGTACTGTGTGAAGATAAATCAATAAGCTAATGTGTCTGAATATACGTAGGGGTGTCTTCTATAACATGTGACATTTTTTTAACACACTTTCTTGAATCACGCAGGTTATAAAAAAGACTTTGTGAAACAATGTCAGGATTTCCAGGTTTGAGTTTTCTAGGCCCCAAAAGCAAGAACGCGGTTGTAGCGGGAGGCTTGACAGCTTTTGTATTTGGGGTATATTTCTACACGATGAAAGCCGTTGGTGGCACGGACGAGCTTCAAATGGCTATAGACAAGTTCGAAGACCAAAAACATGTCGAGACCGACCCCAAGCTTCAATCAAAAGCATGAAAGATCTTCACTAGCTTGATATGTCAAAGGAAACTCATTGCCTATCTTTTTTCTTTTTTCTTGTCTTTTTTCAAAAGCATCGATTGGCATCTGTTTTCCAGTCCTTAATACAATGGTCCGAATAAGAGAATGTCCTGATCAAGACTTCGTTTTGATGTTATTGACATTGTGTTAAGTTGTCTTCATAATCTCGTACCTATACGTTTGTTACAATGTTTTCGTTATCCATAAAATAATACTACTCCCGCAAAAATCAATAAAAGTTAGTTTTATAGTAAAGTCTGGCTTTTGATCAAAAAAAAAAAAAGTAAAGTCTGGCTAAAAAGATGAAGCTGATAGGTAATTTTATAATAAAAATCTTATGGGGTTCATTCTGTAATACTTTTAAAATACAAGGATCTTATCGTTATTTTACAAATAAACAGATGGAGAAAAATGTTAACTTTATTTTCTGAAGCTCTCTCCTTTATAGCGAGCTTCTTCTCTCTGGGTTTAGGGTTCCCGGTAGTGTTGCAACGACGTTGAGCGCTTTGTACCTTTATCGCCCTCATCTGACTTAGGTACGTATCATCTTTCTCCGTGACGCGTCGTAGGTTTCTCTTCTTGCTAAATCTTCAGTCTTTTCTGTGTAATTGGAAGTGGATTAGGAATGTATGTTTAGGGTTCTTACGCCTTAGTACGTTTAGCTACTAGATTTGCTGTAATTAGTCCAAAGCTACGACCTTTTAGAGAGATCTGCTGCCTTTCATGTTTAGCTCTATAAACGTTGCAACCTTTGGCTTTATATAAGATGTGGAGGTTTCTTATTACTTCTTAGTATCTATATAGTTTGATTCATTGTGCTAAGTTTCTTTTCATTGTGGCATCAGAGATGGAGATCATGCCAAGAGAGAATGATAACGCTTTGTCAGCTCCTACCCCCATGGAGTTGTCAACTTTCCCAGGACCTGGTCCCTACGGGAAGCAGCGGACATCGAGCTTGGAAGCACCTATCATGCTGCTAACTGGACATCCGAGTGCTGTCTACACCATGAAGTTCAACCCATCGGGAACTCTGATTGCATCTGGTTCACATGACAGAGAGATCTTTCTCTGGAGGGTTCACGGGGACTGCAAAAACTTCATGGTTCTGAAAGGTCACAAGAACGCTATCCTCGATCTTCACTGGACCAGCGACGGCTCCATGATTGTATCGGCAAGTCCGGATAAAACTGTGAGGGCGTGGGATGTTGACACTGGGAAACAAGTCAAGAAGATGGCTGAGCATTCCTCCTTTGTGAATTCCTGCTGTTCTACGCGTAGAGGACCTCCGCTTATCGTCAGTGGATCTGATGATGGAACCGCCAAGCTCTGGGACATGCGTCAGAGAGGAGCCATTCAGACGTTTCCTGATAAATACCAGATCACAGCAGTGAGCTTCTCTGATGCAGGTGATAAGATTTTCACTGGCGGTGTGGACAACGATGTTAAAGTCTGGGACTTGCGAAAAGGGGAAACCACCATGACGCTGGAGGGACATCAGGATACGATCACGGGGATGAGCTTAAGTCCAGACGGTTCCTACCTTCTCACCAATGGAATGGACAACAAGCTCTGCGTGTGGGACATGCGTCCTTACGCTCCGCAGAACCGGTGTGTGAAGATCTTTGAAGGGCATCAGCACAACTTTGAGAAGAACCTGCTCAAGTGTTCGTGGTCACCTGATGGTACCAAAGTCACTGCTGGTAGCGCAGACCGTATGGTTCATATTTGGGACACAACCACTCGGCGCATTCTCTACAAGCTCCCAGGCCATAAAGGATCGGTCAATGAGTGTGTGTTTCACCCCACTGAGCCTATCATTGGTTCTTGCAGCAGCGATAAAGATATCTACCTGGGAGAGATCTGAAAGTTTTAAAGCTGTGTGAGACAATTTGCAAACTAAATTTGAATTTAAAGTCTTTAGATTCAACAATGTGTTTTAAGACATTTTGCTTATTGAGAGAGACAAACTAAACATTGCTCTTTGCTACAAGTACTAGTAATCAAGAAGAACTGTTATCTCTTGCTATGTCTTTATGCTCTTCTTCTTCTTGTACTCTAACTTTACTTCCACAGCAACTTCTTTTATGTTCTCCAACCACAGGTTTCTTCACCAAGCCGTCTCTTTTCTCTAGAAACTCACTATTCTCCTTCCAAACCTCTCCATTACTGTACACCTCTTTCTTCCATATAGGAACCGTTGCCTTGAGCTCGTCGATCAAGAACTTGCAAGCATCCAAACCATCCCCACGGTGAACAGACGAGACAGCGATGAAGACGCTGGTTTCTCCAACGGGAACTGGTCCTAGACGGTGAGCAACAGCAATCTTGTGGATGTCCCAGTTTGATCTAGCGGCTGTACAGATGGAGCTGAGGCATCGTGTGGCCATTGGCACATATGCTTCATACCTTAGCTCCAAGACTGCTTTGCCTTGGAACATGTCTCTTGTAGTGCCTGAGAATGTGGCTATAGCACCGGCTTGAGGGGAACTGACATAATCAATGTACTTGAGTATATCGACTTTGTGACCTTCCTCCAAGATTTCTATAAGGTTCTCGGAAGACATCTTTGGTTCTCCTCTCCAGACACAGTCCAATACAACAACAGGCACCTTGTGAAGGGTAATAACTCAAAAAAAAAAAAAAACGATGTTCCAGGTAGATTAAATCCAAGCTTAATCGATTACCTACAAGTAGAGAAAATCAACAACACGATTACTTATCATTAGAAAACTACTAATCAAACTCTTCGTAACATAGAGCAAATGATAGATCTTCGTTGCCCCAGGCTTATGGCAAGATCACAGTTTTAACTTTGAACTCTAGAGTAAGAGAAAAGACCTATGAACACACTCCAAACATGTCTTAAATCAACAGAATCGCCAAACTGGTCAAGTTTGATCGAAACAGAGAAAACAACTTACGCAGCACAGGACACGTTGAACGGATGTTGGTTTTGGCATCAGGGTTTTAATTGAATGGAACAGAAGAATCACAGAAACATAGTGATAACGACAAACATAGAGATAACGCACTCAAAATTGTTACTTTTCACAGAATAACCGAAAAAAAAAAAACCAGAGAGATTATATCGTGTCTGACCTTTCGGGGTTAGGTAAGGATAGATGACGAAGAATAAAACAACATGTGCGCTCCATATTCACCTCCACATCGGCACTAGTAGGTTGGTGAGAACGAATCAGACAAAGACAAATCAGAAATGTTTTTTTTTTCCAAAGTTTGTTCTTTTATCCAGATACTCTGTTTTTTTTTTTAAACGTTTTTAACCATTTTCAAGGAAAGACAGAATCAGTGAAACTTCTGTAAGCGACGTCATTTAGGAGCTACAGTAGGATCTAATCAGTCTCTCTTTTAATCAACCACAAAGGAGGGAAGAAAGAAAAGAAGCAAATGGGAGGAGTAGTAACTTGGGATAGAGGAAGTAACCAATGCTAAGGATAGAGTGTTTCCAGTGTCTTGGGATTCAAAATTTAATCAAATTTCCAGTGAGGAAGCTATTGAAACTGCAAAGCAACTAGCCCTCCAAGAAGGCTTGTTGGTTAGTCTTTTTTTTTCTGTTTGGCATGTTTATGAGTGGGAGCAGTCTTTAAAGGAGAAATGAACCGAATGGTATGAGAAATCTGTGATGATTAGTTAATTATTATAACTTTGTTTAGGTTGGTATATCTTCCGGAGCTGCAGCTGCTGCTGCAATCCAGGTCGCAAAGAGACCTGAAAATGCCGGGAAACTCATAGCTAGCTGTAAGTCCTCAAAGGCTCACCTACACTTGCGTTGGCTTCATCTCTTTGCCTCACCAAACCCTAGTCCTTTATATGTCAATATTATATCCCAAAGTGGGGAGAATCCACTAATCTTTTTAGCTAGTCTTGAGTGAAAAAAAAAACTGAGTAGATTCTCACATGTTTTGAATAGAAATGTGATACTTATGTGAGTTGATGAATCTTTGTTTTCAGGTTGTGTTCCCTAGCTTTGGGGAACGTTACCTTTCCACCCTGCTTTTTCAGTCTATCCGAGATGAGTGCGAGAAAATGCAGCCTGAGCTTTAAATTTCTCTGTAAATTTTTTCTTGACGACAAGGAACTCTTCTTTCATTTGCATTTGCAATTGCAATGTGAATGTGCAAATCCCATAAGGCCATAACTGTAAACTGTCCCTTGGTATTCTATACTTAAGTTTATCTGGAAACTTGTGTAGCTTGCTCCCAATGAAGTCCGAATTAAATTGCATGACGAGTCTTTTGGGTTCCACACAAGATAAGAGTAACCTTATATATGTTCTTTCTTACTCTGTCTTTCTCTCTTCCCCCGAAACTATGGTACCTGCTTCTTCTAGAGAGATGATAAGAGCAGGATCAGTGGGAACAAGAGCGACATACGACGAGCCATACGACGAAAATTGGGAGGAGACAGCTGATACTGAATGGGACGAGAAAGGACGCACTATGATCTCTCACATATACGTTTCTTACAAACACTTCATAACATCTATTCAGTTTGGTTACTTGAATAGCGAAGATGATGAAGCTCTGACCCTATCTACGGAGTTTGGTCCATCTAATGAGGGACACAGCTTTCGAGCTGTAAGTTTCTGTCAGTAGTATCTTGTTTCCTTTTTTTCTTAGTAAGCTCCTGTGAAGTTAAGTCTCTGATGCAGGTCATACTGAAAGAAGATGAATATGTGACTGGATTGAGTGGAGTACATGGATATCGAGTGCATGATGGAATAAAAAGTTTGACATTCCACACTAACTGTGGGAAGCACGGTCCGATTGGAAGAGTGAACGATGACTCTGTGGTTGGTTTGAAGATAGATATTGATCCAGGAATACGTGATCGACGCGAGTTTGGTGGTTTCTTTGGTTCTTACAGTAAGGATAATCTCTCATCGATTGGTATCTATGTAAGCCCCATTGCTAGGTACGACATGGTGGCTAAACGTGAAAACATTGGACCCCCTCCAAAGAAAGCCTTGTAGCAGCAGCCTTACAATAGTTGTCTTGTTCAGTTTGTTGTTTAGTTTTTCTCTTTAATAAAGTAAGAGCATTAGTGAAGAAGACATGCATTAGTGTAATCTTTCTATTTTCTACGAATTAATAATGTTTCTATTATGGATGTAGTAAACATCAACTGGTATAAATGTGTGCCTACTATCACAGTTCTTGATAAAGTTCATTTTCCTGTTTGGTTTCCTAAGCATCTGTTCTTCACCTAACATTCTATAGAATCGTAAAGGTTATCTAATTGATTGTAACTCTGTTGATATGAAACATGAAATCTTAGGGTCTCCATGACACATAATGCAAAAAGAGCAATACTAATATTACTTGAAATCTTGAAAGCTAATAACTACATCTTATGAGCAAATACCTAATCCTCACCACTGCACCGTTCAATGGAAACCTTTTGTTTATATTTAAATGGTGCTTATTGTAAACCAGGTTTTGGTCAAACGAAGAGTCTTCTTAAGCACAATTTTCAAGGGTTCACTTCAATGTACAGTACTTTGGAAACTTGTCTAGCTTGCTCCCAATGAACATAAATTTGAATGCATGACGACTTCTCTAGGGTTTTACACCACATTTATCTTATATAATCGTCCTTAGTCTCTCTGTCTCTCTATCCTCCTAAAACTACTTGATCTGTATCTTATATAGAAATGATAAGAGCAGGACATGTAGGGAGATGGAGAAGAGCGATATGGAACCGTGGTAAACTTGCCGAGCTGGATTCTGAATGGTACTTTCCAGAAGACACTGAATGGGACGAGAAGGGACGGACCATGATCTCTCACATCTACGTTTCTTATGACAAAACCATAACATCTATTCAGTTTGGCTACTATGAAAACGAAGCTCTAGTCCTGTCTGAAAAGTATGGTCCCCCTCACATCCCTGGTAACTTTTCAATGGAGTTTGTGACGGTAAGTTTCTCTTTTTCTTTTTTTTTTGGTAATTTATCGACTCTTTTAGTAATCTTATGTTGTCATGCTACTTATCTGATGAAGTTAAACCGCAGGTGAAACTGGTTCAAGATGAGTATGTGACTGGATTGAGTGGAAATCAAAGATTTTTAGAAGGAATCAGTAATTTGACTTTTCACACTAACCTTGGGAAGCACGGACCCATTGGAAAGTTCAAGGATAACTATCCAAATAGTTTCAATGTTTTTGATCCAGAAATACGTGATCAACGTGGGTTTGGGGGTTTCTTTGGGTCTTACAATTCATACGGTCTATCATCTATTGGTATCTATGCTAATCCCACTGCAAGTTCCGAGACCGTGAAAACATTTGACTAAGCCGTTGTCTTGTAGCAGCCTTCAAAAGTAGTTTTGTTCAAGTTGTTGTTGAGTTTCTCGGAAATGATACCTTCAATGAAGCAGCGTCTTAGTGTCATCTCTCTGTTTCTCTATCCTTTAATGATAAAAAAGGATGCTATATGAGTTTATGTCTAGAAACAGAGGAAAAGCAGAGAGAACATACAAAAACTAACTTCAACTAAAACAAAAACTCAACAGTGAAAACTGAGTACAGACCAAACGCTCAACTGTTTTAAGTTTTAACTACCACAAGTTTACTAAAAGACCAAACATAAAACATAGTGAAGTGACTGGAAAAAGAAGAAAAAGAAGAAAAACAAAGTTACTAAGACACTGCTTCTCAACTTTGTATCTAGACCACAACGGACATCATCAGGAAACCATAGTAATCTACACCAATACCAAGAGCAGACAGATCCAATGAGGAACGGAGAGAGAGAAAATGGGTTTATTATTCTTTGTTCAGAGCTGCACTTCTCTGTCATGTATCCAGCTGAAAGGAATCTTGGGACCTTTCTTTGCTCTTGCTTGAGCTCTCTCATCCAATCTCCTGATTCTCGGAGTCAACCCACATAAATACTCTTGCGCTTTGTTTCCTTCACCCGAGAGCCCTGTCAAGTTCTCTATCTTCCACCTACCGACCAAAAACTCAAGAATGTCCGCATAGTCTTTGGCAGTGTAAACACCGAGCCTCTGAGCCACGGAAGAGAAGTTGTCAAAGAGTTTGTCATCACGCCCATCGTACATCAAGTGAGCAGGCATCGAGATTTTCTTTCTCATCATGTCTGCAAAAGCCACCACGGTACCATCAGGATCAATCTCAAGGAGCTTTTCAACTATCTTGGTGTAAGCTGTTTCGTGACGCTTCTCGTCTGCGGCTATTGTCCCACATATCTGAGCTAGCTTGAGGTCCCCATGCTCTTTGGCTTGGCGTGCTGTGTTCCCGTGAGAGACGAAGGTGGCTCTCTCTTGGAATGAAGTGTAGATGAAGCCAAGGTAAGGGTTGTTCTCTGTGCGTGGATCCTATGAAAGATCTAAAGCGATTAGAGAAAAGTCATATTAACAAAGAGTTTATGATAATTGTCTGAAACTATCCTCTCACCATTCCGGAACCAATCAAGTACTGAATGGTCTTCTCGATCTGCCTCATGTCAACACGACCAGACAAGTAAAGATACTTATTGAGAAGATCACCATGCCGGTTCTCTTCAGCAGTCCAAGCTCTTGTCCAAACAGCCCATGAAGTGGGACTAGCACCAGTCTCATCCCTAACTCCATCCAAAGTGTTCAGCATAGTTTGGTAGGTGGGAAGCGCTTCTTCTGTGATCATGTCTCCCACCAAAACAACAAAGTAATCATCGGGGAGCTCTCTTGCCCTCTCTCTTAGCTCCTTCACCTGATCTTCGAACCCGTCGGATGCAGGGTCGGGTAAGAAATCCTGGGGCTGCCATGACTTCTCCACGTCCTTGAGATGGGTCAGGAGGTTCTGCTCGGCCCAGTCTTCCATGGATTTGAAGATCTCGATCTTTTGGGGTGGCATGGAGTGCAAGACTTGAACGTGCACTTCCTTTGGTGGCGTGAATGGCTTCTTCAAACTCTCGACCTCCCTGCATCAACCAAAGTAAAAAAAAAGAAGCCAAACGTCTTTTGTCAAAAACAGAGTGAACAACATATTACAAGGAAACAGTGAAACTTTTGGACGGAAAGTACTAGAGAGAGAGAGAGAGAGAGAGAGGCCACGAAGTATGCATGCATAAGGAAAGCCCTATAGTATAGGCTATAAGAGGTGTAACAGCCAACGTAAAGTCTTTCACAAGAAAGAGAAAACAAACATTAACTGATATGCTCTCAAGAACCTCACAACAACAACAACAACAAAAAATAAAAAAAAACTCATCAAATGAATAAGCAACAAAATGGACATCAAAAGATGAATCTAGAATAAAGACTAGATGCATGGAGCAAAATCTCTCAGAGAAGCTGGAAGGAATCTAGAAATGTGATAACATTGTCATCTGAATCGGTTTAGAGTAATAACGAATCAGATTAAAAAGAAAGGAGGGCATTGATGAATAAAATGGCTTGAGACAGAGAGAATAAACAGAGGATGGCCACATTTGTCCACATCTTTTAATCACTAGATTAAAAAAAAGGCTCATCCTTTTGATTGAGATTTAAGCAAATGGGCTAACATATCGACAGAACCTATAGATCCATAACTGAAAAAACAAGCGAAACACAGTTGAAACAAGGAACCAAATCTCATATGTAGACAATCGGTAAAGAGGGGGGGAGAGAAAGAGACAGACTTGGAGCTGAGAGCGGGTGAAGAAGAAGCGTGGCAGAGGAACTGGGGAGATCTGAAAGTAGAGATTGGCGGACGAGTCGAGGAAGCGAGTTTGTATGGCTGACATGCCAAAGAGTTTAGCTTCAATGCCATTTTGGTCTCTTGTCTTTGAGCAAACCTCTCTCTCTCTCTCTCAGGCTAATGCTCTCTGGTTATATCTATGGGTCTTCTTTAAGGGTTGAGTTTCGTCCACAGAAAGAGAATGGTTGGTTATGAGAAACAGCGGTGTGAGGGGAGAAGAGTCTCTCTAGAAGGAAAATAAATAAATTATAAAAAGGATAATGACGTCATATATCGTATGAATACAAGAATTTTAAAATATATAATTTTCTTTTTAAATCAAGCATCAGTTCCAAAATGCCCTCGAGATTCCTTTATATCACATCATTGATAGAGATCCATGTCGGTACAGGGAATAGTAAAATTAGCTTCTTCTTTTTTGATCAAATTAAAATTAGCTTTTAGTTTATAGTATTAAGATGAATCACTTGTGAATTCGACTCTTTTAATATGATTAGACAGCTCTCTCTCTCTCTCTCTATACTTAAACATGGCTTTGTCTAATTACTTGTGAATTAGAACTCACAAATCAATAAAAAAGGGTAAAAATAAGTTTTTGATATATTTATTTTATTTTGTAATACTGAGGCGTGAGAATCCAGGAAAAGGGACAAGTGGCATTGCTTCTCCACGTGGATGTTTCCACCACTTGGCAAAATGAAACTAAAATATTTCACTCTACTTTCTGCCTTTGGTTTTGCGTTTTTTTGGGCATCATTCAATGCTTTTTTGACTATAGTTTTATGCTCTGCACAACGTTTTTTATTTGATAGCACAACGTTTCTCATTGAGACCGTGACAGGGAACTATAGCCTTTTAGACGACATTTTTGGGAGTATGTGTCAGTGATCCTGATTGGCGTTCTTCTTTCAAGTCCACAAGTGTAATACGTTTTCATAAAGCCAAAATCAAATTATACGTTGGCATAAAGATAGAAGGTCTAATACTATATAGTATTATACTAAATGATATCTCTTTTATGCTTTCATCCCTAAGTTGAAAAGAGAAAGACGCCTAAACCTTTCTTTAAGACGTTAATAAGCTAAGTAAGTATGGTATATGTTTTCAAAAGTTTTCCACAAAATCCCAAACCGAAAGTAAATGCAGACAAGTTATCTTCTTTCCCAAAGCTCATTTATAAAAACAAAAAGCAAATTCGCATATGTACAAACGATCATATAGTAAACGATCATAGAAAACATTTACACTAGTTGAGGACCTTCAAATACGTTAGAACAGTTGCAATGTGAAAGTCTGTAATCAATTTAGTCAACCAATCAATGGTGTCCAGGACCTGCATGATTAATGTGACAAACAAAGAGCTAATCAAACAAAAGTGAATTGTTTACTTAAGCACCACCGCATTGTTTTAAAAAGAAAAGTTGAGCAAAACTCCAAACATTTGCCTTAGCATCATGTTTATTTCTTTTTCCAAGCAAGGCACTCTAGATCAGCTCCTAGTTTTGTGCTAAAATGAGCCGAGCAGAGTCCAACAAACAAGTATGGGCATATACATATACAGAAGTTCGAATTCAGCTGCTGGCCAATGAGAACATTTACAGGTTTGGTATTTTTTTTTGATACATTTTATCAGAGGTGTAGCATTTTGAGATCGGTGGAGACAAAGAAGGGCAAGGGAACATCTCTGTTCCAAGCGTGTCTATCACTTTACCTGTTTGTGGAATCTGAATCTAGTCTTGAAGATACCTTATGTTTACTTCAAACCAAAACCTATCATTGTTTTTCCTTTTATTATGTTACATAAGTAAATCCATAAATCCAGATTAGAACAGCACTCAAAATCAACACCACCCACAAATGAAGCAAAAGTAGCATACAAAAAAAAAAGAAAAAGGCTCAATCAAAAGAAATCACACATATCTGTTAAACGGTTTCCTACCATCTGGCATCGAAACAGCAGAAGAACCAATGCTCAAATTCCCTACTGATTTAAGTGTCCTGTGCTTCTCAAGTACCACACCTCCAGGTGAACCAGGGCCACCTCTCTGGCTGCTGCTGTTGCTCATTAGCAATGATCCTTTGTTCCATCTAAACGTATCCAAACCTTGTTGCGTCGGTGGATAAGACATTCTCCTCCTCTCGCTACTGACTGACGATGGTGTACCCATCACTCTCTCCTTTGGATTGCTGCTTGGTCTAACTTTGGCCTTGGCAGAGACCGTTGGAGCCATGTAGCTCGGGAATGGAGGGCAGCTCGTGAGGCTGTCATTGTCTCTGAAAGGAGAATCTTGTCTTCCTCCTCCTCTGGAGTATCTTGATGTGCCTGTGCGGATGGGTCTGGATGGAGTGAGAAGTGTAGACCTAGACGATTTTGGTGTGGAAGTGTCGAAGTTGCTGTCATGCCTGAAATGGTGCTGGTTGCTTGACTGAGACAGAGGGCTTGGGCTCAGTCTTGTTGGTGTTAGCAGTCTTGTTGGTGTTAGCCTGTAATCTCTATGGCTCGGTGCAGGACTAGCAAGAGGAAGCTGCCTATCCATCCAGTTCCACCATAGAGGAAGCCCAACTGAAGCTGCAGACTTGGGACTGTTCTTCCACAACTGTACAAAACCAGATAGATGTATCAACAATGGTGTTACAAATGAGGAAAGATTTGAGTGTGTTTACCTTGTGAGAATAAGCATAGGCCATGGATCGTTCCCTCTTGATGATTGCATCAGTCTTCCTCTGAGATCTTGCATCTCTTTCTTCTTTTGTCAGCACGCTATCGTCCCAGTTACCATTACCAGCCTCAGATGCAGCCCATTTAGCTTCGTCTCTCTCAAGCTGCGCTTGCTTTTCCAACATTTTGATGCGGCGTGACTGAATCTGAGACTGAACACGGACCAGTTGCTGCATGTACTTCATTGCGTTTACTGTCTGACGCTTCACGCTGTATCCTCTCACCACCCCTTGAAGCCTGACTAGTCCTTTGAGAGCTCTGAAACTCCTCCTTGCCTGTATCATCCAGATTAACAACTTCTGATATGGAGGCTAGTGTAATGGGACAAATCTTGAAATGTAAATAAAGAATGAGGATACGTACCATGTAACCTCTGAAAGCTGCTTGAATCTTTGTTGCAGAAGCATGTTGGACCAAGAGAGTTGGCTCTGGTCTAGATACAATCTCTAGTCGCTGCACAGGCCTAGGCGAGACTGGTCTTGGAGAAGGAGGCCTAGGCGTAGTTAGCCTTGGAGCATTCAGTCTTGGTGGTTCTGCTCTTGGAGAAGGAGGTCTTGGAGCATCCAGTCTTGGTGGTTCTGCTCTTGGAGTCTCCAAGCTTGGTGGGTCTGCACTTGGAGAAGGAGGCTTTGGTGAAGGTGGTCTTGGATTATTCAACCTTAGTGGGTCTGCACTTGGAGAAGGAGGCTTTGGTGAAGATGGTCTTGGATTATTCAATATTAGTGGGTCTGCACTTGGAGAAGGAGGCTTTGGTGAAGATGGTCTTGGATTATTCAATCTTAGTGGGTCTGCTCTAGGAGAAGGAGGCTTTGGTGAAGATGGTCTTGGATTATTCAATCTTAGTGGGTCTGCTCTTGGAGAAGGAGGCTTTGGTGAAGATGGTCTTGGATTATTCAATCTTAGTGGGTCTGCTCTTGGAGAAGGAGGCTTTAGAGGGACGGCTTGTGGAGAGACAACTCTTGGTGAAGATGGTCTTGGAGAAGGAACAACGGGAGGGGGAATTCTCTGAGAAGGAAGTCGAGTAGAAGCAGGCTTCAGAGGAGGAGGAGGAGCACTGGCAGAGGCTGATGATGGTGTTGATCGATCAGAAGGCTTGGGAGAAAGAGACCTTGGAGAATCTACTCTAGGAGGAGGATGAGACTTTGGTGAAGCAACTCTTGGAGAAGGAACCTGAGGAGAAGCAGGCCTTATAGGAGGAGAGTAGGAGGAGGGTGGATTTGATCGATCAGGAGGAGGAGTAGAAGGCCTGAAGAAAAGATTATGGTCTCTCTCAGCCTCGCCAAAGATCTTCTCAATGCTACTAGGCTCTCCACCAAGCCTTAGCTTCCCAAAACCTTTCTTCCTCTTCTCTTTTACATTCTTTCTCTCTGCTTCCTGTTAATCAAAATTGCTCACCATGAGCCAAAGTAATCTTATCATCAATATAACATTCTTGTTAGCTAAATAAAATCCACTAAAAACGTGTCTGGAGTAACCAGCTTATTACATTGCCTAGCTTCTCTTTGGAATGTGGAGTAAAAACCCTTTTGATTGCAGAAAACCAACTTCCTTTCTTCCCCATTTCTCTCAAACATTACTTTCCTCACCTGTCACAACAAAATACATATAATTCAACCTTTGTTGTTAGCCACACACCTTAAAGGATGAACCTTTATGTTACTTCTAAGATCTATGCATGGGACAACTACAAAACTGACTAATGCTGCAACATTCATCAGAAGCGTTTCTTACTGAGATTGTTGGCTACGATTTTGTAAGCATGAACTCGAGCTTCAGCAGCTAAACTCTTTTACCTGCATGGATCAACTGAAACAGCTGTTAAGGAGACATAGGAAAAAAAAAAAGATCCAAGAACTCAAGTCAGATACAGAGAGACAGAGAGAGGGGTTTTAAGTTGCTGAGCTTCCATGAAAAGGAAGTTTTAACTTTTATGACAAATCTTAGCTCAACAATATCTTCAAATTAGGTGAACAGACTAAATCATCATAATAATTTTACTTGTTGGATAGACAGAGACAGAGACAAGAGCTTTCAAGTGTTAAAGCTCTGAAATTTTAATATTATTACAAAGTTCAGAATTTTTTTCTCAGTAAACAAAACTAACTCACAAGTGAGCTCTCTCTCTCTCTCACCTCGAAAATCATGTGTTTCGCATCCCAACAAGAGGAGAGAGAGAGAGATCAACGAGAAACAGAGTTAAGACATCAACAAACAACAGAAAAGGACAGATCTTTTGAAACAACCAAGAAAACCATAAAGCTGAGAATGAATATTAAATTAAAGAGGGCAAAGAAAACAAGAATTACTTACCTCTGCTTCTGAGATTTGTGTGTAGCTTTCTCTTAAAAGAAATTAACAGAGAGAGAGAGAGAAGCAGCCAGAGAAGAAAACTCTTGTTTGTGTGTAACTTTCCTTTGTTTCCTCTATGACTCACTTCTATCCTCTGTTTCCACTCAACTTCACAAGATAGAAAAAATATACTTTCTTTTTCATAATGGGTGTCGTGTTTAAGAAAAAGTAATAGTCTTCTAATCCTTTTTATGGGTAAGATTACTTTGAAAATGTTGAAAAGTCTGCAACTTTGGATCTGGGTCTGTCTAGTTGGTATGGGATGAAATTTTGAAACTTTTTCTTTCCTATTCCTTTCTCTTACCACCTTTTGGATTTTTTCTTTAGTAGCAGCTCAAAATCATCATCATCAATGAAGAGAGAGAAGAAGAGTTGGTCGCCTTATCAGTTATTATCACTCAACCTTGGCCTACTTTGTTTTTTTTTTTTTTTGTAACACCAAACGGTAACATTATAAACTTGTGGACTGTGTTAGACTAGTAGATTCTGTCGGATTATTTGATAGTGTTTATGCCAAACAAAAAAAGTTGATAGTGTTTTGCATAGAGAAATACAACTATTGGTAGGCAAATCAAGTCTAATTTTTCGGTCAGAATCTCGACAGTATCAAGATTTTTCAGTGGAAAATTAAGTTTTCAACCTGTGTCCTTGTGTGTGTGTGTTTTTTTACCAATTTCATAGTTGGTGGAAGGTGGTATGGTATGTATTACTAGTGTTTTTAAGTAAATATAGAACTAGTTTTAAAAAAAAGAACATGATCGGATGCTAGCATTATTTCAAAAAAAAACATGATAGGATGGAACAAATTGTCTGAAAATATTAGATACGACAACTATTTACAGTTGTTGTAAATTTACAAGTAAAATCTATTCTATAGTATATAAAACTAAACAACTTTATAATAATATTTTTAATTTGATACTGATAAATTAACAAGTAGTATTTGGAACACCAGTTTATCTATTCAAATCATTCTGGATAGCCAAAAAAACATAAATCTGATAAAAATAACAATATAAATTCCCATTTTTTTATAAAAATGTCATAATTGGATGCTTAATCAGTCGTTAAACTACAATATCATCTAGACAGATATTGCAAAAGCAGGTCTCAAAGGAGAACTATGCCATAATTATCAAATTTTTTTAAGTATATAAATGTTCTTGTCCCCGCCAAAAAAAGTATATAGCTGTATAAAAATTAGAAAACAAAGCATTAGGTTTAGTAGTGGAGAGATTCTGATTGGTTTATGCATATACAAATCAAATCATAGCTTTTTGACATTTTGTAACTATCGACATTTAAGTATGAGTTTTTGTTTGGTATCGAAATGAGAACAGAATCTCAAGAAATTCTCATAGACGAGGTTGATTCTATATTTTTTTTTTGTTCTGGTCTCCTTGATGTTCACACGCACTTTCATCTCGTACGTGATTCTCACTTTCTTGCCTTCCTTCATTAGTGCATTATTTACCAAATGCTATAGATGGGACCTCTTGTGGAGACGTTGAGCTAAAATTAATCTTTTTTCAAACGCTTCATATGTTTTGTAACAGTAGTTAAACTGATATATTGTAGTAGTGTTTTAAAATGTAAATTAGGAGAGAAGATTTATTTTTAACAAAGTCGACCTGATTCTTGATCTAAGGAAAGGACTAAGGAGACATACATCTTCTTTAGTCTAGCATCAATTTAGGTTAGACCACAACTTGAACTGGTCCTAACTTTGATCCTCTAGATTAACTTTTAAACCCCTATTTGGGTTTATCTAGAGTGCCTTAGCTTGTTAAGCACGTTTAGGTCCAATGTTTTATTGACACAGTCTTTGTACCTTGTTCAGTAGTTTTAAACTTTTTGATAATCGTACGAAACAAATATGTCGATCTCAAATACACTAGAACTCGAAGTTTGATTTTAATATTTACTAGCGTAGAGGTAAAAACGCACGATACATACTTTGGAATATAATTTGATAAATTCAAGCAAGAATATTAAAAAATTTGAGCTAAGTGACAAGCCAAGTCTTCTTCACACATTCCTTCCCATTATAACTCGTTTTCGTATGCTCGTGTGTGTGTGAGATTTAATAATTAGTTTTGCCGCATTAATACCTAACTAACCCTACCTATATGTCATTACCACTAATGTAGTATTATTTTAGTCTATATAATATAACCTTGTCACAAAAAAAAAAAATATATATATAATATAACCTAAACTTATATATAGCAAAAAAAGAAAAAACTTATCACTAGCCCAAACTGATAAAGCAGTAAGGCACATCATAACAACGTTTTCTGATCTAAAGCGTACATGCATGTTTCGTATACGGTATTACCCTACCCTAGAAAGTAGAAGATAACTAAATCGTTGTGTCATATTGTTAAAGCTTTTATGACACCTTTCAAATGATCTATAAGCCCATATTGCATCGTTTAAAACCTTGCCAGCTAGGTTTAACAATTATTGGGCTTAATAAGGCCCATTAGTTTGAAAATAAAGCCCGAATCTAAGTAAGTCCTTTGACACCAAGGTTAAAATTATAAAATTTCGTGTTTTATTTTTTGCCAGCGACTACCGAATAAATTTTCTCCGGCCGGCGGGTTTCGGGAGCAGATCATCACCAGCTTCTCTCTAGTCTCTCTGGTCAGTTTTTTTTTCTTCTTTTCTTCGCGTCGATTAGGCTTTTTTTGTAGCTAACAGAACGTGGAAGCTCAATCTTATCTGCAAAACTGAATTCTATTCAGTGCTGTTGATTGATTTGTTCAGAAATCTTTGATGATCTAAGGGTTTTGTAATAACTAATCCAAATTGTTATCGTTTTCTATTAGCGTCGAATCAATCGGGAATCGGGATGGTTTCGACCTATTTGTTTTCAGTTGTGCTTATATATATTTCAAATCAGATCTCTCACTTTGGATTGCATTGTGATTAATGTTTTGTTTTCAGTGGTTGAGGATCTGCAAAGGAGTATCTATCCATCGCAGGTTTTCAACAATGGTAATTTCCGATTTGTCGAAGCAAATAGAACAATGTTTAAGTTTAAGACTATTGTGAGATTTTGTTGATCTTGTTTTTTTTTCTTTTTCAGGTTTTATTACAGTTGGACCCATTCCTCAATGAACTGACGAGCATGTTCGAGAAAAGCAAAGAGAAGGGTTCTGTGTGGGTTACTTTGAAAAGATGTACGTTTTGGCTGTCTACTCTCTTTACTTGACCATCTTAACTTCCCACCTTTTTAGTTTATCTTTTCGAAGATTAATCTTTATATGATGTATATATTACTTTGTTGTGTCCAGCATCTTTGAAGTCTAAGCTGCAGAAGAGGAAACTGAGCTCTGCTGGAGAATCCATAGAGTACAGATGTCTTATTCGAGCTACTGATGCTAAGAAAACCATTTCTACTTCGGTATGTCTTCTCTACAACATTCTCCAGCATATTTGTTTACAATACGTTATGCGTATGAGTAGATGATGGTAGGATGACATTCTTTCGTAGCTCTCTCTATTCATGATCTTTAATAAGTTTACATTGAAGTTAAACTTGTTGCAATACTCTCTTTGTTTTCAAGGTTGGGACCAAGGATCACCAAAGATTTCAAGCATCATATGCCACCATCCTTAAAGCTCACATGACTGCTTTGAAGAAGAGGGAAAGAAAAGACCGTAAGAAATCCACTGAGGCAGAGAAGAAAGAAGGCACCTCAACCACCACTAAAACCAAGAAACTTTGATTCTCTTCTCTTAATGATTTGCATTTTGTTGCCTAGAACTTGAATTTTGAAAAAAAGATTTCAGAGATTTTGATTCGTCATTATATAGAGTTTTGGCTTGCGTTTTTTTTTTAAATGACCCATCTAAAAACAATAATAAATGTCTGATAAACTAAGCACGAACATTGACTAAACATCAAAAACTCGATTTCAATGCTGAAACTGAACCTAGAATAAACAGATCAACTGTGATTAGGAAACATCTCTTCAAACTCTCAACTCTAATAAGATATCTCACAACGAACTGTTCATAAGGATCTATTCGAACGGTTCATCAGTCTTTTGAGTCGACATAAGCCTTGAGGACTTGTTTGTACTTGTCAGAACTGTCATACCAGGTGGGCGTGTTGATAATGGCCTTTTCCAGCTACTACTTATCGTACACTCTTTACTTCGACATCACCTCCACGAGTCCATTTCAACCGTCCAATGCTCGCGTCAATCGAACAGTCTTAGGTTTTCCCATAAGAAACCTAAAGTAATCTCTTGCACGCTTGATCAACTCCTCTAAGTTATAGGAAACATACACAAAAAAAAAGAAACAGTCTTCAGTTGTAAAGGAAAAGGCATTTGACCTCGTCACTACCATTGGACTTATCCTTCCCACCAAATAAGCACACAGCAGAACTCTGCTTCCATTTCCCAGTAGCTGCACGACGCCTGTGACTGTGATCATCACAGTGTGATGATCTAACAAAGGCCAGAACTAAGTAAACACTGAAGTAGCTGCTCTGAGAGTTTTAGAGCCACGTGCGCAGTAACTAAACCGTAATGAAAACCTAATAGGTACACTGGAGACACAATGCGATCGAGCTATCCTTGCAGGAGGTTGAAAACACTTAGCTTGCGCAAAGCTCATCTTTTTACCCAAAAACTTGTTTATCTATATCAAGTTATATTTAGAATTCAAAAAAAGTTATATTTAGAACTATCTCAATATAATTAACTTGTTTTTCCAAAAACAAAATGATCGAATTCATAATGGGTAATTGACTTATTATGTAACGGTACAAGACTTGCGTACAAAAGGGTCTATTGATTTTGACTAAGAAAAAGCAAATTGATAATCGAGAAATACCTAACCTAATATATCATTTACATAGACAAAAGTTTACACTATAAATACAAACACACACCACCTTCAATTCTTCACACAACAATATCTCCCAACTCACTCTCAAACAGAACAAAAAATGGCTACCCAAATATCGATTGCAAAAAACACTCTCATCCTTTTTCTCTTCACCTTAACCATCCTAACAACAAAAACCGCGTTCTCGCAGAACTGCGGTACAACAGGATGTGCGAGGAACCTATGCTGCAGTAGATATGGATACTGTGGCACCACAGCCGCTTACTGTGGCACAGGATGCAGAAGCGGACCTTGCAGCTCCCAAAACGGTGGCGGTGGCGGTGGAGGTCTAAACGCTGACCCTCGTGATACAATTGCAAATGTTGTCACACCAGCAGTTTTTGATGGTATCATGAGCAAAGCAGGAAACGGCTGCCCAGCAAAAGGATTCTACACTCGTCAGGCTTTCATCTCGGCTGCTCAATCGTTCCCGGCCTATCGAGGAACCGTCGCTAAGCGTGAAATCGCCGCCATGTTGGCTCAGTTCTCACACGAATCTGGAAGTAAGTGTGTCCACCCATCAAACCTTCTAGTTTCACTTGCATGAGTCTATGTCTACTGCAGCATAATACCCATAACTTATAATACTGCGAAAAATTATATGTTTATAAACATCAAAAATACTTGCCTCTGTTAGCCTAGTAGGCTAATACACAGGGATTAAACTCAATTTGTATCAAACTTTCATGGGTACATAAATGATTTTTTTTATAAAGTAAGTTTTATTTGTTTATGGGAA